>NC_092709.1:382289651-382596509 GCF_047496885.1 Scyliorhinus torazame
CTGTCTTATACTGACTGACACTGTCTTTTACTGACCCACACAGTCTTATACTGACAGTCACTGTCTTATACTGACAGACACTGTCTTGTACTGACAGACACTGTCTTGTACTGACTGACAATGTATTTTACTGACTGACACTGTCTTTTACTGACTGACACGGTCTTATACTGACAGACACTGTGTTATACTGACCGACACTGTGTTATACTGACAGACACTGTCTTTTACTGACCCACACTGTCTTATACTGACAGACACTGTCTTATACTGACCGACACTGTGTTATACTGACAGTCACTGTCTTATACTAACCCGCACAGTCTTATACTGACTGTCACTGTCTTATACTGACAGACACCGTCTTATACTGACTGACACTGTCTAGTACTGACTGACACTGTCTTTTACTGACTGACACTGTCTTATACTGACTGACACTGTCTTTTACTGACCCACACAGTCTTATACTGACAGTCACTGTCTTATACTGACAGACACTGTCTTGTACTGACAGACACTGTCTTGCACTGACTGACAATGTATTTTACTGACTGACACTGTCTTTTACTGACTGACACTGTCTTATACTGACAGACACTGTGTTATACTGACCGACACTGTGTTATACTGACAGACACTGTCTTTTACTGACCCACACTGTCTTATACTGACAGACACTGTCTTTTACTGACACACACTCTCTAATACTGACAGACACTGTCTTATACTGACAGACACTGTCTAATACTGACCCACACTGTCTTATACTGACAATCACTGTCTTATACTGACAGACACTGTCTGATACTGACCCACACTGTCTTATACTGACAGACACTGTCTTATACTGACAGACACTGTCTTATACTGACCACACTGTCTTATACTGACTGACACTGTCTTATACTGACTGACACTGTCTTTTACTGACTGACACTGTCTTATACTGACTGACACTGTCTTTTACTGACTGACACTGTCTTATACTGACTGACACTGTCTTTTACTGACTTTCACTGTCTTTTACTGACTGTCACTGTCTTTTACTGACCCACACTGTCTTATACTGACAGACACTGTCTATTACTGACACACACTGTCTTATACTGACAGTCACTGTCTTATACTGACAGACACTGTCTTGTACTGACTGACACTGTCTTTTACTGACTGACACTGTCTTTTACTGACTGACACTGTCTTATACTTACAGTCACTGTCTTATACTGACAGACACTGTCTTATACTGACTGACACTGTCTTTTACTGATTGACACTGTCTTATACTGACTGACACTGTCTTATACTGACAGACACTGTCTGATACTGACCCACACAGTCTTGTACTGACAGACACTGTCTGATGCTGACCCACACAGTCTTATACTGACAGTCACTGTCTTACACTGACAGATACTGTCTGATACTGATAGACACTGTCTTATACTGACTGACACTGTCTTATACTGACTGACACTGTCTTTTACTGACTGACACTGTCTTGTATTGACTGACACTGTATTTTACTGACTAACACTGTCTTATACTGACACACACTGTCTTTTACTGACTGACACTGTCTTTTACTGACTAACACTGTCTTATCCTGACACACATTGTCTTTTACTGACCCACACTGTCTTATACTGACCCACACTGTTTTATACTGACCCACACTGTCTTATACTGACAGACACTGTTTTATACTGACTGACACTGTCTTTTACTGACTGACACTGTCTTATACTGACTGACAATGTCTTATACTGACAGACACTGTCTGATACTGACCTACACAGTCTTGTACTGACAGACACTATCTGATGCTGACCCACACTGTCTTATACTGACAGTCACTGTCTTATACTGACAGACCCTGTCTTATAATGACAGACACTGTCTTATACTGAACCACACTGTCTTATACTGACCCGCACAGTCTTATACTGACTGTCACTGTCTTATACTGACACACACTGTCTTATACTGACAGTCACTGTCTTATACTGACCCGCACAGTCTTATACTGACTGTCACTGTCTTATACTGACAGACACCGTCTTATACTGACTGACACTGTCTTGTACTGACTGACACTGTCTTTTACTGACTGACACTGTCTTATACTGACTGACACTGTCTTTTACTGACCCACACAGTCTTATACTGACAGTCACTGTCTAATACTGACAGACACTGTCTTGCACTGACAGACACTGTCTTGCACTGACTGACACTGTCTTTTACTGACTGACTCTGTCTTTTACTGACTGACACTGTCTTATACTGACTGACACTGTCTTATACTGACTGACAATGTCTTTTACTGACTGACACTGTCTTATACTGACTGACACTGTCTTATACTGACTGACACTGTCTAATACTGACAGACAATGTCTGATACTGACCCACACAGTCTTGTACTGACAGACACTGTCTGATGCTGCCCCAAAAAGTCTTATACTGACAGTCACTGTCTTATACTGACAGATACTGTCTGATACTGACAGACACTGTCTTATACTGACTGACACTGTCTTATACTGACAGACACTGTCTTTTACTGACTGACACTGTCTTATACTGACAGACACTGTCTTATACTGACCGACACTGTGTTATACTGAGAGACACTGTCTTTTACTGACCCACACTGTCTTATACTGACAGACACTGTCTATTACTGACACACACTGTATTATACTGACAGTCACTGTCTTATACTGACAGACACTGTCTTGTACTGACTGAAACTGTCTTTTACTGACTGACACTGTCTTATTCTGACTGCCACTGTCTTTTACTGACTGACACTGTCTTATACTGACTGACACTGTCTTATACTGACTGACACTGTCTTTTACTGACTGACACTGTCTTGTATTGACTAACACTGTATTTTTCTGACCCACACAGTCTTATACTGACAGTCACTGTCTTATACTGACAGACAGTGTCTTGTACTGACAGACACTGTCTTGCACTGACTGACACTGTCTTTTACTGACTGACTCTGTCTTATACTGACTGACACTGTCTTTTGCTGACTGACACTGTCTTTTACTGACTGACACTGTCTTATACTGACAGACACTGTCTTCTCCTGACCGACACTGTCTTATACTGACCGACACTGTGTTTCCTGACAGACACAGTATTATACCTGACCCACACTCTCTCATACTGACAGACACTGTCAATTGCTGACACACACTGTCTTATACTGACAGTCACTGTCTTTTACTGACCCACACTCTCTAATACTGACAGGCACTGTCAATTACTGACACACACTGTCTTATACTGACAGTCACTGTCTTATACTGACCCACACTGTCTTGCACTGACAGGCACTGTCAATTACTGACACACACTGTCTTCTGCTGACAGTCACTGTCTTTAACTGACCCACACTCTCTAATACTGATAGACACTGTCAATTACTGACCCACACTGTCTTATACTGACAGTCACTGTCTTTTACTGACCCACACTCTCTAATACTCACAGACACTGTCAATTACTGACACACACTGTCTTATACTGACAGACACTGTCTAATACTGACCCACACTGTCTTATACTGACAATCACTGTCTTATACTGACAGACACTATCTGATACTGACCCACACTGTCTTATACTGACAGACACTGTCTTATACTGACAGACACTGTCTTATACTGACCACACTGTCTTATACTGACTGACACTGTCTTATACTGACTGACACTGTCTTTTACTGACTGACACTGTCTTATACTGACTGACACTGTCTTTTACTGACTGACACTGTCTTATACTGACTGACACTGTCTTTTACTGACTTTCACTGTCTTTTACTGACTTTCACTGTCTTTTACTGACCCACACTGTCTTATACTGACAGACACTGTCTATTACTGACACACACTGTCTTATACTGACAGTCACTGTCTTATACTGACAGACACTGTCTTGTACTGACTGACACTGTCTTTTACTGACTGACACTGTCTTTTACTGACTGACACTGTCTTATACTTACAGTCACTGTCTTATACTGACAGACACTGTCTTTTACTGATTGACACTGTCTTATACTGACTGACACTGTCTTATACTGACAGACACTGTCTGATACTGACCCACACAGTCTTGTACTGACAGACACTGTCTGATGCTGACCCACACAGTCTTATACTGACAGTCACTGTCTTACACTGACAGATACTGTCTGATACTGATAGACACTGTCTTATACTGACTGACACTGTCTTATACTGACTGACACTGTCTTTTACTGACTGACACTGTCTTGTATTGACTGACACTGTATTTTACTGACTAACACTGTCTTATACTGACACACACTGTCTTTTACTGACTGACACTGTCTTTTACTGACTAACACTGTCTTATACTGACACACACTGTCTTTTACTGACCCACACTGTCTTATACTGACCCACACTGTCTTATACTGACCCACACTGTCTTATACTGACAGACACTGTTTTATACTGACTGACACTGTCTTTTACTGACTGACACTGTCTTATACTGACTGACACTGTCTTATACTGACAGACACTGTCTGATACTGACCTACACAGTCTTGTACTGACAGACACTATCTGATGCTGACCCACACTGTCTTATACTGACAGTCACTGTCTTATACTGACAGACCCTGTCTTATAATGACAGACACTGTCTTATACTGAACCACACTGTCTTATACTGACCCGCACAGTCTTATACTGACTGTCACTGTCTTATACTGACACACACTGTCTTATACTGACAGTCACTGTCTTATACTGACCCGCACAGTCTTATACTGACTGTCACTGTCTTATACTGACAGACACCGTCTTATACTGACTGACACTGTCTTGTACTGACTGTCACTGTCTTTTACTGACTGACACTGTCTTATACTGACTGACACTGTCTTTTACTGACCCACACAGTCTTATACTGACAGTCACTGTCTAATACTGACAGACACTGTCTTGCACTGACAGACACTGTCTTGCACTGACTGACACTGTCTTTTCCTGACTGACACTGTCTTTTACTGACTGACACTGTCTTATACTGACTGACACTGTCTTATACTGACTGACAATGTCTTTTACTGACTGACACTGTCTTATACTGACTGACACTGTCTTATACTGACTGACACTGTCTAATACTGACAGACAATGTCTGATACTGACCCACACAGTCTTGTACTGACAGACACTGTCTGATGCTGCCCCAAAAAGTCTTATACTGACAGTCACTGTCTTATACTGACAGATACTGTCTGATACTGACAGACACTGTCTTATACTGACTGACACTGTCTTATACTGACAGACACTGTCTTTTACTGACTGACACTGTCTTATACTGACAGACACTGTCTTATACTGACCGACACTGTGTTATACTGAGAGACACTGTCTTTTACTGACCCACACTGTCTTATACTGACAGACACTGTCTATTACTGACACACACTGTATTATACTGACAGTCACTGTCTTATACTGACAGACACTGTCTTGTACTGACTGAAACTGTCTTTTACTGACTGACACTGTCTTATTCTGACTGCCACTGTCTTTTACTGACTGACACTGTCTTATACTGACTGACACTGTCTTATACTGACTGACACTGTCTTTTACTGACTGACACTGTCTTGTATTGACTAACACTGTATTTTTCTGACCCACACAGTCTTATACTGACAGTCACTGTCTTATACTGACAGACAGTGTCTTGTACTGACAGACACTGTCTTGCACTGACTGACACTGTCTTTTACTGACTGACTCTGTCTTATACTGACTGACACTGTCTTTTGCTGACTGACACTGTCTTTTACTGACTGACACTGTCTTTTACTGACTGACACTGTCTTATTCTTACAGTCACTGTCTTATACTGACTGACACTGTCTTTTACTGATTGACACTGTCTTATACTGACTGACACTGTCTTATACTGACAGACACTGTCTGATACTGACCCACACAGTCTTGTACTGACAGACAGACACTGTCTGATGCTGACCCACACAGTCTTATACTGACAGTCACTGTCTTACACTGCCAGATACTGTCTGATACTGATAGACACTGTCTTATACTGACTGACACTGTCTTATACTGACTGACACTGTCTTTTACTGACTGACACTGTCTTGTATTGACTGACACTGTATTTTACTGACTAACACTGTCTTATACTGACACACACTGTCTTTTACTGACTGACACTGTCTTTTACTGACTAACACTGTCTTATACTGACACACACTGTCTTTTACTGACCCACACTGTCTTATACTGACCCACACTGTCTTATACTGACCCACACTGTCTTATACTGACAGACACTGTTTTATACTGACTGACACTGTCTTTTACTGACTGACACTGTCTTATACTGACTGACACTGTCTTATACTGACAGACACTGTCTGATACTGACCTACACAGTCTTGTACTGACAGACACTATCTGATGCTGACCCACACTGTCTTATACTGACAGTCACTGTCTTATACTGACAGACCCTGTCTTATAATGACAGACACTGTCTTATACTGAACCACACTGTCTTATACTGACCCGCACAGTCTTATACTGACTGTCACTGTCTTATACTGACACACACTGTCTTATACTGACAGTCACTGTCTTATACTGACCCGCACAGTCTTATACTGACTGTCACTGTCTTATACTGACAGACACCGTCTTATACTGACTGACACTGTCTTGTACTGACTGTCACTGTCTTTTACTGACTGACACTGTCTTATACTGACTGACACTGTCTTTTACTGACCCACACAGTCTTATACTGACAGTCACTGTCTAATACTGACAGACACTGTCTTGCACTGACAGACACTGTCTTGCACTGACTGACACTGTCTTTTACTGACTGACACTGTCTTTTACTGACTGACACTGTCTTATACTGACTGACACTGTCTTATACTGACTGACAATGTCTTTTACTGACTGACACTGTCTTATACTGACTGACACTGTCTTATACTGACTGACACTGTCTAATACTGACAGACAATGTCTGATACTGACCCACACAGTCTTGTACTGACAGACACTGTCTGATGCTGCCCCAAAAAGTCTTATACTGACAGTCACTGTCTTATACTGACAGATACTGTCTGATACTGACAGACACTGTCTTATACTGACTGACACTGTCTTATACTGACAGACACTGTCTTTTACTGACTGACACTGTCTTATACTGACAGACACTGTCTTATACTGACCGACACTGTGTTATACTGAGAGACACTGTCTTTTACTGACCCACACTGTCTTATACTGACAGACACTGTCTATTACTGACACACACTGTATTATACTGACAGTCACTGTCTTATACTGACAGACACTGTCTTGTACTGACTGAAACTGTCTTTTACTGACTGACACTGTCTTATTCTGACTGCCACTGTCTTTTACTGACTGACACTGTCTTATACTGACTGACACTGTCTTATACTGACTGACACTGTCTTTTACTGACTGACACTGTCTTGTATTGACTAACACTGTATTTTTCTGACCCACACAGTCTTATACTGACAGTCACTGTCTTATACTGACAGACAGTGTCTTGTACTGACAGACACTGTCTTGCACTGACTGACACTGTCTTTTACTGACTGACTCTGTCTTATACTGACTGACACTGTCTTTTGCTGACTGACACTGTCTTTTACTGACTGACACTGTCTTATACTGACAGACACTGTCTTCTCCTGACCGACAGTGTCTTATACTGACCGACACTGTGTTTCCTGACAGACACAGTATTATACCTGACCCACACTCTCTCATACTGACAGACACTGTCAATTACTGACACACACTGTCTTATACTGACAGTCACTGTCTTTTACTGACCCACACTCTCTAATACTGACAGGCACTGTCAATTACTGACACACACTGTCTTATACTGACAGTCACTCTCTTATACTGACCCACACTGTCTTGCACTGACAGGCACTGTCAATTACTGACACACACTGTCTTCTGCTGACAGTCACTGTCTTTAACTGACCCACACTCTCTAATACTGATAGACACTGTCAATTACTGACCCACACTGTCTTATACTGACAGTCACTGTCTTTTACTGATTGACACTGTCTTATACTGACTGACACTGTCTTATACTGACAGACACTGTCTGATACTGACCCACACAGTCTTGTACTGACAGACATTGTCTGATGCTGACCCACACAGTCTTATACTGACAGTCACTGTCTTACACTGACAGATACTGTCTGATACTGATAGACACTGTCTTATACTGACTGACACTGTCTTATACTGACTGACACTGTCTTTTACTGACTGACACTGTCTTGTATTGACTGACACTGTATTTTACTGACTAACACTGTCTTATACTGACACACACTGTCTTTTACTGACTGACACTGTCTTTTACTGACTAACACTGTCTTATACTGACACACACTGTCTTTTACTGACCCACACTGTCTTATACTGACCCACACTGTCTTATACTGACCCACACTGTCTTATACTGACAGACACTGTTTTATACTGACTGACACTGTCTTTTACTGACTGACACTGTCTTATACTGACTGACACTGTCTTATACTGACAGACACTGTCTGATACTGACCTACACAGTCTTGTACTGACAGACACTATCTGATGCTGACCCACACTGTCTTATACTGACAGTCACTGTCTTATACTGACAGACCCTGTCTTATAATGACAGACACTGTCTTATACTGAACCACACTGTCTTATACTGACCCGCACAGTCTTATACTGACTGTCACTGTCTTATACTGACACACACTGTCTTATACTGACAGTCACTGTCTTATACTGACCCGCACAGTCTTATACTGACTGTCACTGTCTAATACTGACAGACACTGTCTTGCACTGACAGACACTGTCTTGCACTGACTGACACTGTCTTTTACTGACTGACACTGTCTTTTACTGACTGACACTGTCTTATACTGACTGACACTGTCTTATACTGACTGACAATGTCTTTTACTGACTGACACTGTCTTATACTGACTGACACTGTCTTATACTGACTAACACTGTCTAATACTGACAGACAATGTCTGATACTGACCCACACAGTCTTGTACTGACAGACACTGTCTGATGCTGCCCCAAAAAGTCTTATACTGACAGTCACTGTCTTATACTGACAGATACTGTCTGATACTGACAGACACTGTCTTATACTGACTGACACTGTCTTATACTGACAGACACTGTCTTTTACTGACTGACACTGTCTTATACTGACAGACACTGTCTTATACTGACCGACACTGTGTTATACTGAGAGACACTGTCTTTTACTGACCCACACTGTCTTATACTGACAGACACTGTCTATTACTGACACACACTGTATTATACTGACAGTCACTGTCTTATACTGACAGACACTGTCTTGTACTGACTGAAACTGTCTTTTACTGACTGACACTGTCTTATTCTGACTGCCACTGTCTTTTACTGACTGACACTGTCTTATACTGACTGACACTGTCTTATACTGACTGACACTGTCTTTTACTGACTGACACTGTCTTGTATTGACTAACACTGTATTTTTCTGACCCACACAGTCTTATACTGACAGTCACTGTCTTATACTGACAGACAGTGTCTTGTACTGACAGACACTGTCTTGCACTGACTGACACTGTCTTTCACTGACTGACTCTGTCTTATACTGACTGACACTGTCTTTTGCTGACTGACACTGTCTTTTACTGACTGACACTGTCTTTTACTGACTGACACTGTCTTATTCTTACAGTCACTGTCTTATACTGACTGACACTGTATTTTACTGATTGACACTGTCTTATACTGACTGACACTGTCATATACTGACAGACACTGTCTGATACTGACCCACACAGTCTTGTACTGACAGACACTGTCTGATGCTGACCCACACAGTCTTATACTGACAGTCACTGTCTTACACTGCCAGATACTGTCTGATACTGATAGACACTGTCTTATACTGACTGACACTGTCTTATACTGACTGACACTGTCTTTTACTGACTGACACTGTCTTGTATTGACTGACACTGTATTTTACTGACTAACACTGTCTTATACTGACACACACTGTCTTTTACTGACTGACACTGTCTTTTACTGACTAACACTGTCTTATACTGACACACACTGTCTTTTACTGACCCACACTGTCTTATACTGACCCACACTGTCTTATACTGACCCACACTGTCTTATACTGACAGACACTGTTTTATACTGACTGACACTGTCTTTTACTGACTGACACTGTCTTATACTGACTGACACTGTCTTATACTGACAGACACTGTCTGATACTGACCTACACAGTCTTGTACTGACAGACACTATCTGATGCTGACCCACACTGTCTTATACTGACAGTCACTGTCTTATACTGACAGACCCTGTCTTATAATGACAGACACTGTCTTATACTGAACCACACTGTCTTATACTGACCCGCACAGTCTTATACTGACTGTCACTGTCTTATACTGACACACACTGTCTTATACTGACAGTCACTGTCTTATACTGACCCGCACAGTCTTATACTGACTGTCACTGTCTTATACTGACAGACACCGTCTTATACTGACTGACACTGTCTTGTACTGACTGTCACTGTCTTTTACTGACTGACACTGTCTTATACTGACTGACACTGTCTTTTACTGACCCACACAGTCTTATACTGACAGTCACTGTCTAATACTGACAGACACTGTCTTGCACTGACAGACACTGTCTTGCACTGACTGACACTGTCTTTTACTGACTGACACTGTCTTTTACTGACTGACACTGTCTTATACTGACTGACACTGTCTTATACTGACTGACAATGTCTTTTACTGACTGACACTGTCTTATACTGACTGACACTGTCTTATACTGACTGACACTGTCTAATACTGACAGACAATGTCTGATACTGACCCACACAGTCTTGTACTGACAGACACTGTCTGATGCTGCCCCAAAAAGTCTTATACTGACAGTCACTGTCTTATACTGACAGATACTGTCTGATACTGACAGACACTGTCTTATACTGACTGACACTGTCTTATACTGACAGACACTGTCTTTTACTGACTGACACTGTCTTATACTGACAGACACTGTCTTATACTGACCGACACTGTGTTATACTGAGAGACACTGTCTTTTACTGACCCATACTGTCTTATACTGACAGACACTGTCTATTACTGACACACACTGTATTATACTGACAGTCACTGTCTTATACTGACAGACATTGTCTTGTACTGACTGAAACTGTCTTTTACTGACTGACACTGTCTTATTCTGACTGCCACTGTCTTTTACTGACTGACACTGTCTTATACTGACTGACACTGTCTTATACTGACTGACACTGTCTTTTACTGACTGACACTGTCTTGTATTGACTAACACTGTATTTTTCTGACCCACACAGTCTTATACTGACAGTCACTGTCTTATACTGACAGACAGTGTCTTGTACTGACAGACACTGTCTTGCACTGACTGACACTGTCTTTTACTGACTGACTCTGTCTTATACTGACTGACACTGTCTTTTGCTGACTGACACTGTCTTTTACTGACTGGCACTGTCTTATACTGACAGACACTGTCTTCTCCTGACCGACACTGTCTTATACTGACCGACACTGTGTTTCCTGACAGACACAGTATTATACCTGACCCACACTCTCTCATACTGACAGACACTGTCAATTACTGACACACACTGTCTTATACTGACAGTCACTGTCTTTTACTGACCCACACTCTCTAATACTGACAGGCACTGTCAATTACTGACACACACTGTCTTATACTGACAGTCACTGTCTTATACTGACCCACACTGTCTTGCACTGACAGGCACTGTCAATTACTGACACACACTGTCTTCTGCTGACAGTCACTGTCTTTAACTGACCCACACTCTCTAATACTGATAGACACTGTCAATTACTGACCCACACTGTCTTATACTGACAGTCACTGTCTTTTACTGACCCACACTCTCTAATACTGACAGACACTGTCAATTACTGACACACACTGTCTTATACTGACAGACACTGTCTAATACTGACCCACACTGTCTTATACTGACAATCACTGTCTTATACTGACAGACACTGTCTAATACTGACCCACACTGTCTTATACTGACAATCACTGTCTTGTACTGACAGACACTGTCTGATACTGACCCACACTGTCTTATACTGACACACACTGTCTTATACTGACAGACACTGTCTTGCACTGACAGGCACTGTCTTATACTGACAGACACTGTCTTATACTGACTGACACTGTCTTATACTGACAGACACTGTCTTATACTGACCACACTGTCTTATACTGACAGACACTGTCTTATACTGAACCACATTGTCTTATACTGACAGACACTGTCTTTTACTGACTGACACTGTCTTATACTGACTGACACGGTCTTTTACTGACTGACACTGTCTTATACTGACCGACACTGTGTTATACTGACAGAAACTGACTTTTACTGACCCACACTGTCTTATTCTGACAAACACTGTCTATTACTGACACACACTGTCTTATACTGACAGTCACTGTCTTAAACTGACCCGTACTGTCTTATACTGACCCACACAGTCTTATACTGACAGACACTGTCTATTACTGACACACACTGTCTTATACTGACAGCCACTGTCTTATACTGGCCCGCTCAGTCTTATACTGACAGACACTGTCTATTACTGACACACACTGTCTTATACTGACAGCCACTGTCTTATACTGGCCCGCTCAGTCTTATACTGACAGACACTGTCTATTACTGACACACACTGTCTTATACTGACAGCCACTGTCTTATACTGGCCCGCACTGTCTTCTACTGACTGTCACTGACTTATACTGCCAGACACCATCTTATACTGACCCGCACTGTCTTATACTGACCGCCACTGTCTTATTCTGACAGACACTGTCTTATACTGACAGACACTGTCTTATACTGATCCACACTGTCTTATACTGACAGACACTGTCTTCTCCTGACCGACACTGTGTTATACTGATCCACACTGTCTTATACTGACAGACACTGTCTTTTACTGACCTACACTGTCTTACACTGACACACACTGTCGATTACTGACACACTCTGCTTTATACTGACCCACACTGTCTTATACTGACTGTCACTGTCTTATACTGATCGACACTGTCTTATACTGATCGACACTGTCTTATACTGACCGACACTGTTTTATACTGATCCACACTGTCTTATACTGACAGACACCGTCTTATACTGACAGACACAGTCTTATACTGACAGACACTGTCTTTTACTGACCTACACTGTCTTACACTGAAACACACTGTCTATTACTGACACAGACTGTGTTATACTGACAGTCACTGTCTTAAACTGACTCGCACTGTCTTATACTGACTGTCACTGTCGTATACTGACAGACACCGTCATATACTGACCCGCACTGCCTTATACTGACAGTCACTGTCTTATACTGACCCGCACTGTCTTATACTGACAGACACTGTCTTATACTGACCCACACTGTCTTATACTGACAGTCACTGTCTTGTACTGACGCGCACTGTCTTATACTGACCCACACTGTCTTATACTGACAGTCACTGTCTGATACTGACCCGCACTGTCTTATACTGACAGACACTTTCTTATACTGACAGACACTCTTATACTGACCCACACTGTCTTATACTGACCGACACTGTCTTGTACTGACGCGCACTGTCTTATACTGACCCACACTGTCTTATACTGACAGTCACTGTCTGATACTGACCCGCACTGTCTTATACTGACAGACACTTTCTTATACTGACAGACACTCTTATACTGACCCACACTGTCTTATACTGACCGACACTGTCTTATACTGCCAGACACTGTCTTATACTGACCCTCACTGTCTTATACTGACAGTCACTGTCTGATACTGACCCGCACTGCCTTATACTGACAGTCACTGTCTTATACTGACCCGCACTGTCTTATACTGACAGACACTGTCTTATACTGACCCACACTGTCTTATACTGACAGTCACTGTCTTGTACTGACGCGCACTGTCTTATACTGACCCACACTGTCTTATACTGACAGTCACTGTCTGATACTGACCCGCACTGTCTTATACTGACAGACACTTTCTTATACTGACAGACACTCTTATACTGACCCACACTGTCTTATACTGACCGACACTGTCTTATACTGCCAGACACTGTCTTATACTGACCCTCACTGTCTTATACTGACAGTCACTGTCTGATACTGACCCGCACTGTCTTATACTGACAGACACTTTCTTATACTGACAGGCACTGTCTTATACTGACAGACACTGTCTTATACTGAACCACACTGTCTTATACTGACAGACACTGTCTTTTACTGACTGACAATGTCTAATACTGACTGACACTGTCTTTTACTGACTGACAATGTCTTATACTGACTGACACTGTCTTTTACTGACTGACACTGTCTTATACTGATTGACACTGTCTTATACTGACCGAAACTGTGTTATACTGACAGAGACTGTCTTTTACTGACCCACACTGTCTTATACTGACAGACACTGTCTATTACTTACACACACTGTTTTATACTACAGTCACTGTCTTATACTGACCCGCACAGTCTTATACTGACTGTCACTGACTTATACTGACAGACACTGTCTTGCACTGACTGACACTGTCTTATACTGACTGACACTGTCTTTTACTGAACAACACAGTCTTATACTGACAGTCACTGTCTTATACTGACAGACACTGTCTTATACTGACAGACACTGTCTTGCACTGACTGACACTGTCTTTTACTGACTGACACTGTCTTATACTGACTGACACTGTCTTTTACTGACTGACACTGTCTTTTACTGACTGACACTGTCTTATACTGACAGACACTGTCTTATACTGACCGACACTGTGTTATACTGACAGATACTGTCTTATACTGACCCACACTGTCTTATACTGACAGTCACTGTCTATTACTGACACACACTCTCTAATACTGACAGACACTGCCTTATACTGACAGACACTGTCAATTACTGACACACACTGTCTTATACTGACAGTCACTGTCTTATACTGACAGACACTGTCTTATACTGACAGACACTGTCTTGCACTGACTGACACTGTCTTTTACTGACTGACACTGTCTTTTACTGACTGACACTGTCTTTTACTGACCTACACTGTCTTACACTGACACACACTGTCGATTACTGACACACACTGCTTTATACTGACCCACACTGTCTTATACTGACTGTCACTGTCTTATACTGATCGACACTGTCTTATACTGATCGACACTGTCTTATACTGACAGACACAGTCTTATACTGACAGACACTGTCTTTTGCTGACCTACACTGTCTTGCACTGAAACACACTGTCTATTACTGACACAGACTGTGTTATACTGACAGTCACTGTCTTAAACTGACTCGCACTGTCTTATACTGACTGTCACTGTCGTATACTGACAGACACCGTCATATACTGACCCGCACTGCCTTATACTGACAGTCACTGTCTTATACTGACCCGCACTGTCTTATACTGACAGACACTGTCTTATACTGACCCACACTGTCTTATACTGACAGTCACTGTCTTATACTGACGAGCACTGTCTTATACTGACCCACACTGTCTTATACTGACAGTCACTGTCTGATACTGACCCGCACTGTCTTATACTGACAGACACTTTCTTATACTGACAGACACCCTTCTGCTGACCCACACTGTCTTATACTGACCGACACTGTCTTATACTGACCCTCACTGTCTTATACTGACAGTCACTGTCTGATACTGACCTGCACTGTCTTATACTGACAGACACTTTCTTATACTGATAGGCACTGTCTTATACTGACAGACACTGTCTTATACTGAACCACACTGTCTTATACTGACAGACACTGTCTTTTACTGACTGACAATGTCTAATACTGACTGACACTGTCTTTTACTGACTGACAATGTCTTATACTGACTGACACTGTCTTTTACTGACTGACACTGTCTTATACTGATTGACACTGTCTTATACTGACAGACACTGTCTTGCACTGACTGACACTGTCTTTTACTGACTGACACTGTCTTATACTGACTGACACTGTCATTTACTGACTGACACTGTCTTTTACTGACTGACACTGTCTTATACTGACAGACACTGTCTTATACTGACCGACACTGTGTTATACTGACAGACACTGTCTTTTACTGACCCACACTGTCTTATACTGACAGACACTGTCTATTACTTACACACACTGTTTTATACTGCGGTCACTGTCTTATACTGACCCGCACAGTCTTATACTGACTGTCACTGACTTATACTGACAGACACCGTCTTATACTGACTGACACTGTCTTGTACTGACTGACACTGTCTTTTACTGACTGACACTGTCTTATACTGACTGACACTGTCTTTTACTGAACAACACAGTCTTATACTGACAGTCACTGTCTTATACTGACAGACACTGTCTTATACTGACAGACACTGTCTTGCACTGACTGACACTGTCTTTTACTGACTGACACTGTCTTATACTGACTGACACTGTCATTTACTGACTGACACTGTCTTTTACTGACTGACACTGTCTTATACTGACAGACACTGTCTTATACTGACCGACACTGTGTTATACTGACAGACACTGTCTTATACTGACCCACACTGTCTTATACTGACAGTCACTGTCTATTACTGACACACACTCTCTAATACTGACAGACACTGTCAATTACTGACACACACTGTCTTATACTGACAGTCACTGTCTTATACTGACAGACACTGTCTTATACTGACAGACACTGTCTTGCACTGACTGACACTGTCTTTTACTGACTGACACTGTCTTATACTGACTGACACTGTCTTTTACTGACTGACACTGTCTTTTACTGACTGACACTGTCTTATACTGACAGACACTGTCTTATACTGACCCAAACTGTCTTATACTGACAGTCACTGTCTATTACTGACACACACTCTCTAATACTGACAGACACTGCCTTATACTGACAGACACTGTCAATTACTGACACACACTGTCATATACTGACACACACTGTCTTATACTGATCGACACTGTATTATACTGACACACACTGTCTTATACTGACCCACACTGTCTTATACTGATCCACACTGTCTTATACTGATCCATACTGTCTTATACTGACCCACACTGTCTTGTACTGACCCACACCGTATTATACTGACCCACACTGTCTTATACTGACCCACACTGTCTTATACGGACCCGCACTGACTTATACTGACCCACACTGTATTATACTGACCACACTGTCTTATACTGACCCACACTGTCTTATAATGACCCACACTGTATTATACTGACCCACACTGTCTTATACTGACTGACACTGTCTTATACTGACCCACACTGTCTTATACTGACAGACACTGTCTTATACTGACCACACTGTCTTATACTGACAGACACTGTCTTCTACTGAACCACATTGTCTTATACTGACAGACACTGTCTTATACTGACAGACACTGTCTTATATTGACCGACACTGTCTTACACTGACAGACAATGTCTTATACTGACAGACACTGTCTTTTACTGACTGACACTGTATTATACTGACTGAAACTGTCTTATACTGACTGACACTGTCTTTTACTGACTGACACTGTCTTATACTGACTGACACTGTCTTTTACTGATTGACACTGTCTTATACTGACTGACACTGTCTTTTACTGACTGACACTGTCTTATACTGACTGACACTGTCTTATACTGACCGAAACTGTGTTATCCTGACAGAGACTGTCTTTTACTGACCCACACTGTCTTATACTGACAGACACTGTCTATTACTTACACACACTGTCTTATACTGACAGTCACTGTCTTATACTGACCCGCACAGTCTTATACTGACTGTCACTGTCTTATACTGACAGACACCGTCTTATACTGACTGACACTGTCTTGTACTGACTGACACTGTCTTTTACTGACTGACACTGTCTTATACTGACTGACACTGTCTTTTACTGAACAACACAGTCTTATACTGACAGTCACTGTCTTATACTGACAGACACTGTCTTATACTGACAGACACTGTCTTGCACTGACTGACACTGTCTTTTACTGACTGACACTGTCTTGTACTGACTGACACTGTCTTTTACTGACTGACACTGTCTTTTACTGACTGACACTGTCTTATACTGACAGACACTGTCTTATACTGACAGACACTGTGTTATACTGACAGACACTGTCTTATACTGACCCACACTGTCTTATACTGACAGTCACTGTCTATTACTGACACACACTCTCTAATACTGACAGACACTGCCTTATACTGACAGACACTGTCAATTACTGACACACACTGTCTTATACTGACAGTCACTGTCTTATACTGACAGACACTGTCTTATACTGACAGACACTGTCTTGCACTGACTGACACTGTCTTTTACTGACTGACACTGTCTTATACTGACTGACACTGTCTTTTACTGACTGACACTGTCTTTTACTGACTGACACTGTCTTATACTGACAGACACTGTCTTATACTGACCCACACTGTCTTATACTGACAGTCACTGTCTATTACTGACACACACTCTCTAATACTGACAGACACTGCCTTATACTGACAGACACTGTCAATTACTGACACACACTGTCTTATACTGACACACACTGTCTTATACTGATCGACACTGTGTTATACTGACAGACAGTGTCTTTTACTGACCTACACCCTTTTATACTGACACACACTATTACTGACAGACACTGTATTATACTGACACACACTGTCTTATACTGACCCACACTGTCTTATACTGATCCACACTGTCGTATACTGACCCATACTGTCTTATACTGACCCACACTATCTTATACTGACCCACACTGTATTATACTGACCCACACTGTCTTATACTGACAGACAATGTCTTATACTGACAGACACTGTCTTATACTGACCGACACTGTCTTATACTGACAGACAATGTCTTATACTGACAGACACTGTCTTTTACTGACTGACACTGTATTATACTGACTGACACTGTCTTTTACTGACTGACACTGTCTTTTACTGACTGACACTGTCTTATACTGACTGACACTGTCTTTTACTGATTGACACTGTCTTATACTGACTGACACTGTCTTTTACTGACTGACACTGTCTTATACTGACTGTCACTGTTTTTTACTGACCCACACTGTCTTATACTGACAGACACTGTCTATTACTGACACACACTGTCTTATACTGACAGTCACTGTCTTTTACTGACTGACACTGTCTTATACTGACTGACACTGTCTTTTGCTGACTGACACTGTCTTTTACTGACTGACACTGTCTTATACTGACTGACACTGTCTTTTGCTGACTGACACTGTCTTTTACTGACTGACACTGTCTTATACTGACAGACACTGTCTTCTCCTGACCGACACTGTGTTATACTGACCCACACTCTCTAATACTGACAGACACTGTCAATTACTGACACACACTGTCTTATACTGACAGTCACTGTCTTATACTGACCCACACTGTCTTGCACTGACAGGCACTGTCAATTACTGACACACACTGTCTTCTACTGACAGTCACTGTCTTTAACTGACCCACACTCTCTAATACTGACAGACACTGTCAATTACTGACACACACTGTCTTATAATGACAGACACTGTCTTGCACTGACAGGCACTGTCTTATACTGACAGACACTGTCAATTACTGACTGACACTGTCTTATACTGACCCACACTGTCTTATACTGACAGACACTGTCTTATACTGAACCACATTGTCTTATACTGACAGACACTGTCTTTTACTGACTGACACTGTCTTATACTGACTGACACTGTCTTTTACTGACTGACACTGTCTTATACTGACCGACACTGTCTTTTACTGACTGACACTGTCTTATACTGATTGACACTGTCTTATACTGACTGACACTGTCTTATACTGACAGACACTGTCTTATACTGACCGACACTGTGTTATACTGACAGATACTGTCTTATACTGACCCACACTGTCTTATACTGACAGTCACTGTCTATTACTGACACACACTCTCTAATACTGACAGACACTGCCTTATACTGACAGACACTGTCAATTACTGACACACACTGTCTTATACTGACCGTCACTGTCTTATACTGACAGACACTGTCTTATACTGACAGACACTGTCTTGCACTGACTGACACTGTCTTTTACTGACTGACACTGTCTTTTACTGACTGACACTGTCTTTTACTGACCTACACTGTCTTACACTGACACACACTGTCGATTACTGACACACACTGCTTTATACTGACCCACACTGTCTTATACTGTCTGTCACTGTCTTATACTGATCGACACTGTCTTATACTGATCGACACTGTCTTATACTGACCGACACTGTGTTATACTGATCCACACTGTCTTATACTGACAGACACCGTCTTATACTGACAGACACAGTCTTATACTGACAGACACTGTCTTTTACTGACCTACACTGTCTTGCACTGAAACACACTGTCTATTACTGACACAGACTGTGTTATACTGACAGTCACTGTCTTAAACTGACTCGCACTGTCTTATACTGACTGTCACTGTCGTATACTGACAGACACCGTCATATACTGACCCGCACTGCCTTATACTGACAGTCACTGTCTTATACTGACCCGCACTGTCTTATACTGACAGACACTGTCTTATACTGACCCACACTGTCTTATACTGACAGTCACTGTCTTATACTGACGAGCACTGTCTTATACTGACCCACACTGTCTTATACTGACAGTCACTGTCTGATACTGACCCGCACTGTCTTATACTGACAGACACTTTCTTATACTGACAGACACTCTTATACTGACCCACACTGTCTTATACTGACCGACACTGTCTTATACTGACCCTCACTGTCTTATACTGACAGTCACTGTCTGATACTGACCTGCACTGTCTTATACTGACAGACACTTTCTTATACTGACAGGCACTGTCTTATACTGACAGACACTGTCTTATACTGAACCACACTGTCTTATACTGACAGACACTGTCTTTTACTGACTGACAATGTCTAATACTGACTGACACTGTCTTTTACTGACTGACAATGTCTTATACTGACTGACACTGTCTTTTACTGACTGACACTGTCTTATACTGATTGACACTGTCTTATACTGACCGAAACTGTGTTATACTGACAGAGACTGTCTTTTACTGACCCACACTGTCTTATACTGACAGACACTGTCTATTACTTACACACACTGTTTTATACTGCGGTCACTGTCTTATACTGACCCGCACAGTCTTATACTGACTGTCACTGACTTATACTGACAGACACCGTCTTATACTGACTGACACTGTCTTGTACTGACTGACACTGTCTTTTACTGACTGACACTGTCTTATACTGACTGACACTGTCTTTTACTGAACAACACAGTCTTATACTGACAGTCACTGTCTTATACTGACAGACACTGTCTTATACTGACAGACACTGTCTTGCACTGACTGACACTGTCTTATACTGACTGACACTGTCATTTACTGACTGACACTGTCTTTTACTGACTGACACTGTCTTATACTGACAGACACTGTCTTATACTGACCGACACTGTGTTATACTGACAGACACTGTCTTATACTGACCCACACTGTCTTATACTGACAGTCACTGTCTATTACTGACACACACTCTCTAATACTGACAGACACTGTCAATTACTGACACACACTGTCTTATACTGACAGTCACTGTCTTATACTGACAGACACTGTCTTATACTGACAGACACTGTCTTGCACTGACTGACACTGTCTTTTACTGACTGACACTGTCTTATACTGACTGACACTGTCTTTTACTGACTGACACTGTCTTTTACTGACTGACACTGTCTTATACTGACAGACACTGTCTTATACTGACCCAAACTGTCTTATACTGACAGTCACTGTCTATTACTGACACACACTCTCTAATACTGACAGACACTGCCTTATACTGACAGACACTGTCAATTACTGACACACACTGTCATATACTGACACACACTGTCTTATCCTGATCGACACTGTATTATACTGACACACACTGTCTTATACTGACCCACACTGTCTTATACTGATCCACACTGTCTTATACTGATCCATACTGTCTTATACTGACCCACACTGTCTTGTACTGACCCACACCGTATTATACTGACCCACACTGTCTTATACTGACCCACACTGTCTTATACTGACCCGCACTGACTTATACTGACCCACACTGTATTATACTGACCACACTGTCTTATACTGACCCACACTGTCTTATAATGACCCACACTGTATTATACTGACCCACACTGTCTTATACTGACTGACACTGTCTTATACTGACCCACACTGTCTTATACTGACAGACACTGTCTTATACTGACCACACTGTCTTATACTGACAGACACAGTCTTCTACTGAACCACATTGTCTTATACTGACAGACACTGTCTTATACTGACAGACACTGTCTTATATTGACCGACACTGTCTTACACTGACAGACAATGTCTTATACTGACAGACACTGTCTTTTACTGACTGACACTGTATTATACTGACTGACACTGTCTTATACTGACTGACACTGTCTTTTACTGACTGACACTGTCTTATACTGACTGACACTGTCTTTTACTGATTGACACTGTCTTATACTGACTGACACTGTCTTTTACTGACTGACACTGTCATATACTGACTGACACTGTCTTATACTGACCGAAACTGTGTTATCCTGACAGAGACTGTCTTTTACTGACCCACACTGTCTTATACTGACAGACACTGTCTATTACTTACACACACTGTCTTATACTGACAGTCACTGTCTTATACTGACCCGCACAGTCTTATACTGACTGTCACTGTCTTATACTGACTGACACTGTCTTGTACTGACTGACACTGTCTTTTACTGACTGACACTGTCTTATACTGACTGACACTGTCTTTTACTGAACAACACAGTCTTATACTGACAGTCACTGTCTTATACTGACAGACACTGTCTTATACTGACAGACACTGTCTTGCACTGACTGACACTGTCTTTTACTGACTGACACTGTCTTGTACTGACTGACACTGTCTTTTACTGACTGACACTGTCTTTTACTGACTGACACTGTCTTATACTGACAGACACTGTCTTATACTGACCGACACTGTGTTATACTGACAGACACTGTCTTATACTGACCCACACTGTCTTATACTGACAGTCACTGTCTATTACTGACACACACTCTCTAATACTGACAGACACTGCCTTATACTGACAGACACTGTCAATTACTGACACACACTGTCTTATACTGACAGTCACTGTCTTATACTGACAGACACTGTCTTATACTGACAGACACTGTCTTGCACTGACTGACACTGTCTTTTACTGACTGACACTGTCTTTTACTGACTGACACTGTCTTATACTGACAGACACTGTCTTATACTGACCCACACTGTCTTATACTGACAGTCACTGTCTATTACTGACACACACTCTCTAATACTGACAGACACTGCCTTATACTGACAGACACTGTCAATTACTGACACACACTGTCTTATACTGACACACACTGTCTTATACTGATCGATACTGTGTTATACTGACAGACAGTGTCTTTTACTGACCTACACCCTTTTATACTGACACACACTATTACTGACAGACACTGTATTATACTGACACACACTGTCTTATACTGACCCACACTGTCTTATACTGATCCACACTGTCGTATACTGACCCATACTGTCTTATACTGACCCACACTATCTTATACTGACCCACACTGTATTATACTGACCCACACTGTCTTATACTGACAGACAATGTCTTATACTGACAGACATTGTCTTATACTGACCGACACTGTCTTATACTGACAGACAATGTCTTATACTGACAGACACTGTCTTTTACTGACTGACACTGTATTATACTGACTGACACTGTCTTTTACTGACTGACACTGTCTTTTACTGACTGACACTGTCTTATACTGACTGACACTGTCTTTTACTGATTGACACTGTCTTTTACTGACTGACACTGTCTTTTACTGACTGACACTGTCTTATACTGACTGTCACTGTTTTTTACTGACCCACACTGTCTTATACTGACAGACACTGTCTATTACTGACACACACTGTCTTATACTGACAGTCACTGTCTTTTACTGACTGACACTGTCTTATACTGACTGACACTGTCTTTTGCTGACTGACACTGTCTTTTACTGACTGACACTGTCTTATACTGACTGACACTGTCTTTTGCTGACTGACACTGTCTTTTACTGACTGACACTGTCTTATACTGACAGACACTGTCTTCTCCTGACCGACACTGTGTTATACTGACCCACACTCTCTAATACTGACAGACACTGTCAATTACTGACACACACTGTCTTATACTGACAGTCACTGTCTTATACTGACCCACACTGTCTTGCACTGACAGGCACTGTCAATTACTGACACACACTGTCTTCTACTGACAGTCACTGTCTTTAACTGACCCACACTCTCTAATACTGACAGACACTGTCAATTACTGACACACACTGTCTTATAATGACAGACACTGTCTTGCACTGACAGGCACTGTCTTATACTGACAGACACTGTCAATTACTGACTGACACTGTCTTATACTGACCCACACTGTCTTATACTGACAGACACTGTCTTATACTGACAGACACTCTCTTATACTGAACCACATTGTCTTATACTGACAGACACTGTCTTTTACTGACTGACACTGTCTTATACTGACTGACACTGTCTTTTACTGACTGACACTGTCTTATACTGACCGACACTGTGTTATACTGACCGACACTGTGTTATACTGACAGACACTGTCTTTTACTGACCCACACTGTCTTATTCTGACAAACACTGTCTTATACTGGCCCGCACAGTCTTATACTGACAGACACTGTCTATTACTGACACACACTCTTATACTGACAGCCACTGTCTTATACTGGCCCGCACTGTCTTAAACTGACCCACACTGTCTTATACTGACAGTCACTGTCTTCTACTGGCCCACACTGTCTTCTACTGACTGTCACTGACTTATACTGCCAGACACCATCTTATACTGACCCGCACTGTCTTATACTGACCGCCACTGTCTTATTCTGACAGACAATGTCTTATACTGACAGACGCTGTCTTGTACTGATCCACACTGTCTTATACTGACAGACACTGTCTTATACTGACCGACACTGTGTTATACTGATCCACACTGTCTTATACTGACAGACACTGTCTTTTACTGACCTACACTGTTTACACTGACACACACTGTCGATTACTGACACACACTGCTTTATACTGACCCACACTGCCTTATACTGACTGTCACTGTCTTATACTGATCCACACTGTCTTATACTGACAGACACTGTCTTATACTGACCGACACTGTGTTATACTGATCCACACTGTCTTATACTGACAGACACCGTCTTATACTGATAGACACAGTCTTATACTGACAGACACTGTCTTTTACTGACCTACACTGTCTTACACTGATACACACTGTCTATTACTGACACAGACTGTGTTATACTGACAGTCACTGTCTTAAACTGACTCGCACTGTCTTATACTGACTGTCACTGTCGTATACTGACAGACACCGTCATATATTGACCCGCACTGCCTTATACTGACAGTCACTGTCTTATACTGACCCGCACTGTCTTATACTGACAGACACTGTCTTATACTGACCCACACTGTCTTATACTGACAGTCACTGTCTTATACTGACGCGCACTGTCTTATACTGACCCACACTGTCTTATACTGACAGTCACTGTCTGATACTGACCCGCACTGTCTTATACTGACAGACACTTTCTTATACTGACAGACACTTTTATACTGACCCACACTGTCTTATACTGACCGACACTGTCTTATACTGCCAGACACTGTCTTATACTGACCCTCACTGACTTATACTGACAGTCACTGTCTGATACTGACCCGCACTGTCTTATACTGACAGACACTTTCTTATACTGACCCACACTGTCTTATACTGACAGACACTGTCTTATACTGACAGACATTGTCTTATACTGAACCACACTGTCTTATACTGACAGACACTGTCTTATACTGACCGTAACTGTGTTATACTGACAGAGACTGTCTTTTACTGACCCACACTGTCTTATACTGACAGACCCTGTCTATTACTTACACACACTGTCTTATACTGACAGTCACTGTCTTATACTGACCCGCACAGTCTTATACTGACTGTCACTGTCTTATACTGACTGTCACTGTCTTTTACTGACTGACACTGTCTTATACTGACTGACACTGTCTTTTACTGACTGACACTGTCTTATACTGACCGACACTGTGTTATACTGACCGACACTGTGTTATACTGACAGACACTGTCTTTTACTGACCCACACTGTCTTATTCTGACAAACACTGTCTATTACTGACACACGCTGTCTTATACTGACAGTCACTGTCTTATACTGGCCCGCACAGTCTTATACTGACAGACACTGTCTATTACTGACACACACTCTTATACTGACAGCCACTGTCTTATACTGGCCCACACTGTCTTCTACTGACTGTCACTGACTTATACTGCCAGACACCATCTTATACTGACCCGCACTGTCTTATACTGACCGCCACTGTCTTATTCTGACAGACAATGTCTTATACTGACAGACGCTGTCTTATACTGATCCACACTGTCTTATACTGACAGACACTGTCTTATACTGACCGACACTGCGTTATACTGATCCACACTGTCTTATACTGACAGACACTGTCTTTTACTGACCTACACTGTTTACACTGACACACACTGTCGATTACTGACACACACTGCTTTATACTGACCCACACTGCCTTATACTGACTGTCACTGTCTTATACTGATCCACACTGTCTTATACTGACAGACACTGTCTTATACTGACCGACACTGTGTTATACTGATCCACACTGTCTTATACTGACAGACACCGTCTTATACTGATAGACACAGTCTTATACTGACAGACACTGTCTTTTACTGACCTACACTGTCTTACACTGATACACACTGTCTATTACTGACACAGACTGTGTTATACTGACAGTCACTGTCTTAAACTGACTCGCACTGTCTTATACTGACTGTCACTGTCGTATACTGACAGACACCGTCATATATTGACCCGCACTGCCTTATACTGACAGTCACTGTCTTATACTGACCCGCACTGTCTTATACTGACAGACACTGTCTTATACTGACCCACACTGTCTTATACTGACAGTCACTGTCTGATACTGACCCGCACTGTCTTATACTGACAGACACTTTCTTATACTGACAGACACTTTTATACTGACCCACACTGTCTTATACTGACCGACACTGTCTTATATTGCCAGACACTGTCTTATACTGACCCTCACTGACTTATACTGACAGTCACTGTCTGATACTGACCCGCACTGTCTTATACTGACAGACACTTTCTTATACTGACCCACACTGTCTTATACTGACAGACACTGTCTTATACTGACAGACATTGTCTTATACTGAACCACACTGTCTTATACTGACAGACACTGTCTTATACTGACCGTAACTGTGTTATACTGACAGAGACTGTCTTTTACTGACCCACACTGTCTTATACTGACAGACCCTGTCTATTACTTACACACACTGTCTTATACTGACAGTCACTGTCTTATACTGACCCGCACAGTCTTATACTGACTGTCACTGTCTTATACTGACTGTCACTGTCTTATACTGACTGACACTGTCTTGTACTGACTGACACTGTCTTTTACTGACTGACACTGTCTTATACTGACTGACACTGTCTTTTACTGAACAACACAGTCTTATACTGACAGTCACTGTCTTATACTGACAGACACTGTCTTATACTGACAGACACTGTCTTGCACTGACTGACACTGTCTTTTACTGACTGACACTGTCTTATACTGACTGACACTGTCTTTTACTGACTGACACTGTCTTTTACTGACTGACACTGTCTTACACTGACAGACACTGTCTTATACTGACCGACACTGTGTTATACTGACAGACACTGTCTTATACTGACTAACACTGTCTTATACTGACAGTCACTGTCTATTACTGACACACACTCTCTAATACTGACAGACACTGCCTTATACTGACAGACACTGTCAATTACTGACACACACTGTCTTATACTGACAGTCACTGTCTTATACTGACAGACACTGTCTTATACTGACAGACACTGTCTTGCACTGACTGACACTGTCTTTTACTGACTGACACTGTCTTATACTGACTGACACTGTCTTTTACTGACTGACACTGTCTTTTACTGACTGACACTGTCTTATACTGACCCACACTGTCTTATACTGACAGTCACTGTCTATTACTGACACACACTCTCTAATACTGACAGACACTGCCTTATACTGACAGACACTGTCAATTACTGACACACACTGTCTTATACTGACACACACTGTCTTATACTGATCGACACTGTGTTATACTGACAGACAGTGTCTTTTACTGACCTACACCCTTTTATACTGACACACACTATTACTGACAGACACTGTATTATACTGACACACACTGTCTTATACTGACCCACACTGTCTTATACTGATCCACACTGTCGTATACTGACCCATACTGTCTTATACTGACCCACACTGTCTTATACTGACCCACACTGTATTATACAGACCCACACTGTCTTATACTGACAGACAATGTCTTATACTGACAGACACTGTCTTATACTGACCGACACTGTCTTATACTGACAGACAATGTCTTATACTGACAGACACTGTCTTTTACTGACTGACACTGTATTATACTGACTGACACTGTCTTATACTGACTGACACTGTCTTTTACTGACTGACACTGTCTTATACTGACTGACACTGTCTTTTACTGACTTTCACTGTCTTTTACTGACTGTCACTGTCTTTTACTGACCCACACTGTCTTATACTGACAGACACTGTCTATTACTGACACACACTGTCTTATACTGACAGTCACTGTCTTATACTGATTGACACTGTCTTATACTGACTGACACTGTCTTATACTGACAGACACTGTCTGATACTGACCCACACAGTCTTGTACTGACAGACACTGTCTGATGCTGACCCACACAGTCTTATACTGACAGTCACTGTCTTACACTGACAGATACTGTCTGATACTGATAGACACTGTCTTATACTGACTGACACTGTCTTATACTGACAGACACTGTCTTTTACTGACCTACACTGTCTTACACTGATACACACTGTCTATTACTGACACAGACTGTGTTATACTGACAGTCACTGTCTTAAACTGACTCGCACTGTCTTATACTGACTGTCACTGTCGTATACTGACAGACACCGTCATATATTGACCCGCACTGCCTTATACTGACAGTCACTGTCTTATACTGACCCGCACTGTCTTATACTGACAGACACTGTCTTATACTGACCCACACTGTCTTATACTGACAGTCACTGTCTTATACTGACGCGCACTGTCTTATACTGACCCACACTGTCTTATACTGACAGTCACTGTCTGATACTGACCCGCACTGTCTTATACTGACAGACACTTTCTTATACTGACAGACACTTTTATACTGACCCACACTGTCTTATACTGACCGACACTGTCTTATACTGCCAGACACTGTCTTATACTGACTGACACTGTCTTGTACTGACTGACACTGTCTTTTACTGACTGACACTGTCTTATACTGACTGACACTGTCTTTTACTGAACAACACAGTCTTATACTGACAGTCACTGTCTTATACTGACAGACACTGTCTTATACTGACAGACACTGTCTTGCACTGACTGACACTGTCTTTTACTGACTGACACTGTCTTATACTGACTGACACTGTCTTTTACTGACTGACACTGTCTTTTACTGACTGACACTGTCTTACACTGACAGACACTGTCTTATACTGACCGACACTGTGTTATACTGACAGACACTGTCTTATACTGACTAACACTGTCTTATACTGACAGTCACTGTCTATTACTGACACACACTCTCTAATACTGACAGACACTGCCATATACTGACAGACACTGTCAATTACTGACACACACTGTCTTATACTGACAGTCACTGTCTTATACTGACAGACACTGTCTTATACTGACAGACACTGTCTTGCACTGACTGACACTGTCTTTTACTGACTGACACTGTCTTATACTGACTGACACTGTCTTTTACTGACTGACACTGTCTTTTACTGACTGACACTGTCTTATACTGACCCACACTGTCTTATACTGACAGTCACTGTCTATTACTGACACACACTCTCTAATACTGACAGACACTGCCTTATACTGACAGACACTGTCAATTACTGACACACACTGTCTTATACTGACACACACTGTCTTATACTGATCGACACTGTGTTATACTGACAGACAGTGTCTTTTACTGACCTACACCCTTTTATACTGACACACACTATTACTGACAGACACTGTATTATACTGACACACACTGTCTTATACTGACCCACACTGTCTTATACTGATCCACACTGTCGTATACTGACCCATACTGTCTTATACTGACCCACACTGTCTTATACTGACCCACACTGTATTATACTGACCCACACTGTCTTATACTGACAGACAATGTCTTATACTGACAGACACTGTCTTATACTGACCGACACTGTCTTATACTGACAGACAATGTCTTATACTGACAGACACTGTCTTTTACTGACTGACACTGTATTATACTGACTGACACTGTCTTATACTGACTGACACTGTCTTTTACTGACTGACACTGTCTTATACTGACTGACACTGTCTTTTACTGACTTTCACTGTCTTTTACTGACTGTCACTGTCTTTTACTGACCCACACTGTCTTATACTGACAGACACTGTCTATTACTGACACACACTGTCTTATACTGACAGTCACTGTCTTATACTGATTGACACTGTCTTATACTGACTGACACTGTCTTATTCTGACAGACACTGTCTGATACTGACCCACACAGTCTTGTACTGACAGACACTGTCTGATGCTGACCCACACAGTCTTATACTGACAGTCACTGTCTTACACTGACAGATACTGTCTGATACTGATAGACACTGTCTTATACTGACTGACACTGTCTTTTACTGACTGACACTGTCTTTTACTGACTGACACTGTCTTATACTGACAGACACTGTCTTATACTGACCCAAACTGTCTTATACTGACAGTCACTGTCTATTACTGACACACACTCTCTAATACTGACAGACACTGCCTTATACTGACAGACACTGTCAATTACTGACACACACTGTCATATACTGACACACACTGTCTTATACTGATCGACACTGTATTATACTGACACACACTGTCTTATACTGACCCACACTGTCTTATACTGATCCACACTGTCTTATACTGATCCATACTGTCTTATACTGACCCACACTGTCTTGTACTGACCCACACCGTATTATACTGACCCACACTGTCTTATACTGACCCACACTGTCTTATACTGACCCGCACTGACTTATACTGACCCACACTGTATTATACTGACCACACTGTCTTATACTGACCCACACTGTCTTATAATGACCCACACTGTATTATACTGACCCACACTGTCTTATACTGACTGACACTGTCTTATACTGACCCACACTGTCTTATACTGACAGACACTGTCTTATACTGACCACACTGTCTTATACTGACAGACACTGTCTTCTACTGAACCACATTGTCTTATACTGACAGACACTGTCTTATACTGACAGACACTGTCTTATATTGACCGACACTGTCTTACACTGACAGACAATGTCTTATACTGACAGACACTGTCTTTTACTGACTGACACTGTATTATACTGACTGACACTGTCTTATACTGACTGACACTGTCTTTTACTGACTGACACTGTCTTATACTGACTGACACTGTCTTTTACTGATTGACACTGTCTTATACTGACTGACACTGTCTTTTACTGACTGACACTGTCTTATACTGACTGACACTGTCTTATACTGACCGAAACTGTGTTATCCTGACAGAGACTGTCTTTTACTGACCCACACTGTCTTATACTGACAGACACTGTCTATTACTTACACACACTGTCTTATACTGACAGTCACTGTCTTATACTGACCCGCACAGTCTTATACTGACTGTCACTGTCTTATACTGACAGACACCGTCTTATACTGACTGACACTGTCTTGTACTGACTGACACTGTCTTTTACTGACTGACACTGTCTTATACTGACTGACACTGTCTTTTACTGAACAACACAGTCTTATACTGACAGTCACTGTCTTATACTGACAGACACTGTCTTATACTGACAGACACTGTCTTGCACTGACTGACACTGTCTTTTACTGACTGACACTGTCTTGTACTGACTGACACTGTCTTTTACTGACTGACACTGTCTTTTACTGACTGACACTGTCTTATACTGACTGACACTGTCTTATACTGACTGACACTGTCTTTTACTGACTGACACTGTCTTATACTGACTGACACTGTCTTTTACTGACTTTCACTGTCTTTTACTGACTGTCACTGTCTTTTACTGACCCACACTGTCTTATACTGACAGACACTGTCTATTACTGACACACACTGTCTTATACTGACAGTCACTGTCTTATACTGATTGACACTGTCTTATACTGACTGACACTGTCTTATACTGACAGACACTGTCTGATACTGACCCACACAGTCTTGTACTGACAGACACTGTCTGATGCTGACCCACACAGTCTTATACTGACAGTCACTGTCTTACACTGACAGATACTGTCTGATACTGATAGACACTGTCTTATACTGACTGACACTGTCTTATACTGACAGACACTGTCTTTTACTGACCTACACTGTCTTACACTGATACACACTGTCTATTACTGACACAGACTGTGTTATACTGACAGTCACTGTCTTAAACTGACTCGCACTGTCTTATACTGACTGTCACTGTCGTATACTGACAGACACCGTCATATATTGACCCGCACTGCCTTATACTGACAGTCACTGCCTTATACTGACCCGCACTGTCTTATACTGACAGACACTGTCTTATACTGACCCACACTGTCTTATACTGACAGTCACTGTCTTATACTGACGCGCACTGTCTTATACTGACCCACACTGTCTTATACTGACAGTCACTGTCTGATACTGACCCGCACTGTCTTATACTGACAGACACTTTCTTATACTGACAGACACTTTTATACTGACCCACACTGTCTTATACTGACCGACACTGTCTTATACTGCCAGACACTGTCTTATACTGACTGACACTGTCTTGTACTGACTGACACTGTCTTTTACTGACTGACACTGTCTTATACTGACTGACACTGTCTTTTACTGAACAACACAGTCTTATACTGACAGTCACTGTCTTATACTGACAGACACTGTCTTATACTGACAGACACTGTCTTGCACTGACTGACACTGTCTTTTACTGACTGACACTGTCTTATACTGACTGACACTGTCTTTTACTGACTGACACTGTCTTTTACTGACTGACACTGTCTTACACTGACAGACACTGTCTTATACTGACCGACACTGTGTTATACTGACAGACACTGTCTTATACTGACTAACACTGTCTTATACTGACAGTCACTGTCTATTACTGACACACACTCTCTAATACTGACAGACACTGCCATATACTGACAGACACTGTCAATTACTGACACACACTGTCTTATACTGACAGTCACTGTCTTATACTGACAGACACTGTCTTATACTGACAGACACTGTCTTGCACTGACTGACACTGTCTTTTACTGACTGACACTGTCTTATACTGACTGACACTGTCTTTTACTGACTGACACTGTCTTTTACTGACTGACACTGTCTTATACTGACCCACACTGTCTTATACTGACAGTCACTGTCTATTACTGACACACACTCTCTAATACTGACAGACACTGCCTTATACTGACAGACACTGTCAATTACTGACACACACTGTCTTATACTGACACACACTGTCTTATACTGATCGACACTGTGTTATACTGACAGACAGTGTCTTTTACTGACCTACACCCTTTTATACTGACACACACTATTACTGACAGACACTGTATTATACTGACACACACTGTCTTATACTGACCCACACTGTCTTATACTGATCCACACTGTCGTATACTGACCCATACTGTCTTATACTGACCCACACTGTCTTATACTGACCCACACTGTATTATACTGACCCACACTGTCTTATACTGACAGACAATGTCTTATACTGACAGACACTGTCTTATACTGACCGACACTGTCTTATACTGACAGACAATGTCTTATACTGACAGACACTGTCTTTTACTGACTGACACTGTATTATACTGACTGACACTGTCTTATACTGACTGACACTGTCTTTTACTGACTGACACTGTCTTATACTGACTGACACTGTCTTTTACTGACTTTCACTGTCTTTTACTGACTGTCACTGTCTTTTACTGACCCACACTGTCTTATACTGACAGACACTGTCTATTACTGACACACACTGTCTTATACTGACAGTCACTGTCTTATACTGATTGACACTGTCTTATACTGACTGACACTGTCTTATACTGACAGACACTGTCTGATACTGACCCACACAGTCTTGTACTGACAGACACTGTCTGATGCTGACCCACACAGTCTTATACTGACAGTCACTGTCTTACACTGACAGATACTGTCTGATACTGATAGACACTGTCTTATACTGACTGACACTGTCTTTTACTGACTGACACTGTCTTTTACTGACTGACACTGTCTTATACTGACAGACACTGTCTTATACTGACCCAAACTGTCTTATACTGACAGTCACTGTCTATTACTGACACACACTCTCTAATACTGACAGACACTGCCTTATACTGACAGACACTGTCAATTACTGACACACACTGTCATATACTGACACACACTGTCTTATACTGATCGACACTGTATTATACTGACACACACTGTCTTATACTGACCCACACTGTCTTATACTGATCCACACTGTCTTATACTGATCCATACTGTCTTATACTGACCCACACTGTCTTGTACTGACCCACACCGTATTATACTGACCCACACTGTCTTATACTGACCCACACTGTCTTATACTGACCCGCACTGACTTATACTGACCCACACTGTATTATACTGACCCACACTGTCTTATACTGACCCACACTGTCTTATAATGACCCACACTGTATTATACTGACCCACACTGTCTTATACTGACTGACACTGTCTTATACTGACCCACACTGTCTTATACTGACAGACACTGTCTTATACTGACCACACTGTCTTATACTGACAGACACTGTCTTCTACTGAACCACATTGTCTTATACTGACAGACACTGTCTTATACTGACAGACACTGTCTTATATTGACCGACACTGTCTTACACTGACAGACAATGTCTTATACTGACAGACACTGTCTTTTACTGACTGACACTGTATTATACTGACTGACACTGTCTTATACTGACTGACACTGTCTTTTACTGACTGACACTGTCTTATACTGACTGACACTGTCTTTTACTGATTGACACTGTCTTATACTGACTGACACTGTCTTTTACTGACTGACACTGTCTTATACTGACTGACACTGTCTTATACTGACCGAAACTGTGTTATCCTGACAGAGACTGTCTTTTACTGACCCACACTGTCTTATACTGACAGACACTGTCTATTACTTACACACACTGTCTTATACTGACAGTCACTGTCTTATACTGACCCGCACAGTCTTATACTGACTGTCACTGTCTTATACTGACAGACACCGTCTTATACTGACTGACACTGTCTTGTACTGACTGACACTGTCTTTTACTGACTGACACTGTCTTATACTGACTGACACTGTCTTTTACTGAACAACACAGTCTTATACTGACAGTCACTGTCTTATACTGACAGACACTGTCTTATACTGACAGACACTGTCTTGCACTGACTGACACTGTCTTTTACTGACTGACACTGTCTTGTACTGTCTGACACTGTCTTTTACTGACTGACACTGTCTTTTACTGACTGACACTGTCTTATACTGACAGACACTGTCTTATACTGACCGACACTGTGTTATACTGACAGACACTGTCTTATACTGACCCACACTGTCTTATACTGACAGTCACTGTCTATTACTGACACACACTCTCTAATACTGACAGACACTGCCTTATACTGACAGACACTGTCAATTACTGACACACACTGTCTTATACTGACAGTCACTGTCTTATACTGACAGACACTGTCTTATACTGACAGACACTGTCTTGCACTGACTGACACTGTCTTTTACTGACTGACACTGTCTTATACTGACTGACACTGTCTTTTACTGACTGACACTGTCTTTTACTGACTGACACTGTCTTATACTGACAGACACTGTCTTATACTGACCCACACTGTCTTATACTGACAGTCACTGTCTATTACTGACACACACTCTCTAATACTGACAGACACTGCCTTATACTGACAGACACTGTCAATTACTGACACACACTGTCTTATACTGACACACACTGTCTTATACTGATCGACACTGTGTTATACTGACAGACAGTGTCTTTTACTGACCTACACCCTTTTATACTGACACACACTATTACTGACAGACACTGTATTATACTGACACACACTGTCTTATACTGACCCACACTGTCTTATACTGATCCACACTGTCGTATACTGACCCATACTGTCTTATACTGACCCACACTATCTTATACTGACCCACACTGTATTATACTGACCCACACTGTCTTATACTGACAGACAATGTCTTATACTGACAGACATTGTCTTATACTGACCGACACTGTCTTATACTGACAGACAATGTCTTATACTGACAGACACTGTCTTTTACTGACTGACACTGTATTATACTGACTGACACTGTCTTTTACTGACTGACACTGTCTTTTACTGACTGACACTGTCTTATACTGACTGACACTGTCTTTTACTGATTGACACTGTCTTTTACTGACTGACACTGTCTTTTACTGACTGACACTGTCTTATACTGACTGTCACTGTTTTTTACTGACCCACACTGTCTTATACTGACAGACACTGTCTATTACTGACACACACTGTCTTATACTGACAGTCACTGTCTTTTACTGACTGACACTGTCTTATACTGACTGACACTGTCTTTTGCTGACTGACACTGTCTTTTACTGACTGACACTGTCTTATACTGACTGACACTGTCTTTTGCTGACTGACACTGTCTTTTACTGACTGACACTGTCTTATACTGACAGACACTGTCTTCTCCTGACCGACACTGTGTTATACTGACCCACACTCTCTAATACTGACAGACACTGTCAATTACTGACACACACTGTCTTATACTGACAGTCACTGTCTTATACTGACCCACACTGTCTTGCACTGACAGGCACTGTCAATTACTGACACACACTGTCTTCTACTGACAGTCACTGTCTTTAACTGACCCACACTCTCTAATACTGACAGACACTGTCAATTACTGACACACACTGTCTTATAATGACAGACACTGTCTTGCACTGACAGGCACTGTCTTATACTGACAGACACTGTCAATTACTGACTGACACTGTCTTATACTGACCCACACTGTCTTATACTGACAGACACTGTCTTATACTGAACCACATTGTCTTATACTGACAGACACTGTCTTTTACTGACTGACACTGTCTTATACTGACTGACACTGTCTTTTACTGACTGACACTGTCTTATACTGACCGACACTGTGTTATACTGACCGACACTGTGTTATACTGACAGACACTGTCTTTTACTGACCCACACTGTCTTATTCTGACAAACACTGTCTATTACTGACACACACTGTCTTATACTGACAGTCACTGTCTTATACTGGCCCGCACAGTCTTATACTGACAGACACTGTCTATTACTGACACACACTCTTATACTGACAGCCACTGTCTTATACTGGCCCGCACTGTCTTAAACTGACCCACACTGTCTTATACTGACAGTCACTGTCTTATACTGGCCCACACTGTCTTCTACTGACTGTCACTGACTTATACTGCCAGACACCATCTTATACTGACCCGCACTGTCTTATACTGACCGCCACTGTCTTATTCTGACAGACAATGTCTTATACTGACAGACGCTGTCTTATACTGATCCACACTGTCTTATACTGACAGACACTGTCTTATACTGACCGACACTGTGTTATACTGATCCACACTGTCTTATACTGACAGACACTGTCTTTTACTGACCTACACTGTTTACACTGACACACACTGTCGATTACTGACACACACTGCTTTATACTGACCCACACTGCCTAATACTGACTGTCACTGTCTTATACTGATCCACACTGTCTTATACTGACAGACACTGTCTTATACTGACCGACACTGTGTTATACTGATCCACACTGTCTTATACTGACAGACACCGTCTTATACTGATAGACACAGTCTTATACTGACAGACACTGTCTTTTACTGACCTACACTGTCTTACACTGATACACACTGTCTATTACTGACACAGACTGTGTTATACTGACAGTCACTGTCTTAAACTGACTCGCACTGTCTTATACTGACTGTCACTGTCGTATACTGACAGACACCGTCATATATTGACCCGCACTGCCTTATACTGACAGTCACTGTCTTATACTGACCCGCACTGTCTTATACTGACAGACACTGTCTTATACTGACCCACACTGTCTTATACTGACAGTCACTGTCTTATACTGACGCGCACTGTCTTATACTGACCCACACTGTCTTATACTGACAGTCACTGTCTGATACTGACCCGCACTGTCTTATACTGACAGACACTTTCTTATACTGACAGACACTTTTATACTGACCCACACTGTCTTATACTGACCGACACTGTCTTATACTGCCAGACACTGTCTTATACTGACCCTCACTGACTTATACTGACAGTCACTGTCTGATACTGACCCGCACTGTCTTATACTGACAGACACTTTCTTATACTGACCCACACTGTCTTATACTGACAGAAACTGTCTTATACTGACAGACATTGTCTTATACTGAACCACACTGTCTTATACTGACAGACACTGTCTTATACTGACCGTAACTGTGTTATACTGACAGAGACTGTCTTTTACTGACCCACACTGTCTTATACTGACAGACCCTGTCTATTACTTACACACACTGTCTTATACTGACAGTCACTGTCTTATACTGACCCGCACAGTCTTATACTGACTGTCACTGTCTTATACTGACTGTCACTGTCTTATACTGACTGACACTGTCTTGTACTGACTGACACTGTCTTTTACTGACTGACACTGTCTTATACTGACTGACACTGTCTTTTACTGAACAACACAGTCTTATACTGACAGTCACTGTCTTATACTGACAGACACTGTCTTATACTGACAGACACTGTCTTGCACTGACTGACACTGTCTTTTACTGACTGACACTGTCTTATACTGACTGACACTGTCTTTTACTGACTGACACTGTCTTTTACTGACTGACACTGTCTTACACTGACAGACACTGTCTTATACTGACCGACACTGTGTTATACTGACAGACACTGTCTTATACTGACTAACACTGTCTTATACTGACAGTCACTGTCTATTACTGACACACACTCTCTAATACTGACAGACACTGCCTTATACTGACAGACACTGTCAATTACTGACACACACTGTCTTATACTGACAGTCACTGTCTTATACTGACAGACACTGTCTTATACTGACAGACACTGTCTTGCACTGACTGACACTGTCTTTTACTGACTGACACTGTCTTATACTGACTGACACTGTCTTTTACTGACTGACACTGTCTTTTACTGACTGACACTGTCTTATACTGACCCACACTGTCTTATACTGACAGTCACTGTCTATTACTGACACACACTCTCTAATACTGACAGACACTGCCTTATACTGACAGACACTGTCAATTACTGACACACACTGTCTTATACTGACACACACTGTCTTATACTGATCGACACTGTGTTATACTGACAGACAGTGTCTTTTACTGACCTACACCCTTTTATACTGACACACACTATTACTGACAGACACTGTATTATACTGACACACACTGTCTTATACTGACCCACACTGTCTTATACTGAACCACACTGTCTTATACTGACCCACACTGTATTATACTGACCCACACTGTCTTATACTGACAGACAATGTCTTATACTGACAGACACTGTCTTATACTGACCGACACTGTCTTATACTGACAGACAATGTCTTATACTGACAGACACTGTCTTTTACTGACTGACACTGTATTATACTGACTGACACTGTCTTATACTGACTGACACTGTCTTTTACTGACTGACACTGTCTTATACTGACTGACACTGTCTTTTACTGACTTTCACTGTCTTTTACTGACTGTCACTGTCTTTTACTGACCCACACTGTCTTATACTGACAGACACTGTCTATTACTGACACACACTGTCTTATACTGACAGTCACTGTCTTATACTGATTGACACTGTCTTATACTGACTGACACTGTCTTATACTGACAGACACTGTCTGATACTGACCCACACAGTCTTGTACTGACAGACACTGTCTGATGCTGACCCACACAGTCTTATACTGACAGTCACTGTCTTACACTGACAGATACTGTCTGATACTGATAGACACTGTCTTATACTGACTGACACTGTCTTATACTGACAGACACTGTCTTTTACTGACCTACACTGTCTTACACTGATACACACTGTCTATTACTGACACAGACTGTGTTATACTGACAGTCACTGTCTTAAACTGACTCGCACTGTCTTATACTGACTGTCACTGTCGTATACTGACAGACACCGTCATATATTGACCCGCACTGCCTTATACTGACAGTCACTGTCTTATACTGACCCGCACTGTCTTATACTGACAGACACTGTCTTATACTGACCCACACTGTCTTATACTGACAGTCACTGTCTTATACTGACGCGCACTGTCTTATACTGACCCACACTGTCTTATACTGACAGTCACTGTCTGATACTGACCCGCACTGTCTTATACTGACAGACACTTTCTTATACTGACAGACACTTTTATACTGACCCACACTGTCTTATACTGACCGACACTGTCTTATACTGCCAGACACTGTCTTATACTGACCCTCACTGACTTATACTGACAGTCACTGTCTGATACTGACCCGCACTGTCTTATACTGACAGACACTTTCTTATACTGACCCACACTGTCTTATACTGACAGACACTGTCTTATACTGACAGACATTGTCTTATACTGAACCACACTGTCTTATACTGACAGACACTGTCTTATACTGACCGTAACTGTGTTATACTGACAGAGACTGTCTTTTACTGACCCACACTGTCTTATACTGACAGACCCTGTCTATTACTTACACACACTGTCTTATACTGACAGTCACTGTCTTATACTGACCCGCACAGTCTTATACTGACTGTCACTGTCTTATACTGACTGTCACTGTCTTATACTGACTGACACTGTCTTGTACTGACTGACACTGTCTTTTACTGACTGACACTGTCTTATACTGACTGACACTGTCTTTTACTGAACAACACAGTCTTATACTGACAGTCACTGTCTTATACTGACAGACACTGTCTTATACTGGCAGACACTGTCTTGCACTGACTGACACTGTCTTTTACTGACTGACACTGTCTTATACTGACTGACACTGTCTTTTACTGACTGACACTGTCTTTTACTGACTGACACTGTCTTACACTGACAGACACTGTCTTATACTGACCGACACTGTGTTATACTGACAGACACTGTCTTATACTGACTAACACTGTCTTATACTGACAGTCACTGTCTATTACTGACACACACTCTCTAATACTGACAGACACTGCCATATACTGACAGACACTGTCAATTACTGACACACACTGTCTTATACTGACAGTCACTGTCTTATACTGACAGACACTGTCTTATACTGACAGACACTGTCTTGCACTGACTGACACTGTCTTTTACTGACTGACACTGTCTTATACTGACTGACACTGTCTTTTACTGACTGACACTGTCTTTTACTGACTGACACTGTCTTATACTGACCCACACTGTCTTATACTGACAGTCACTGTCTATTACTGACACACACTCTCTAATACTGACAGACACTGCCTTATACTGACAGACACTGTCAATTACTGACACACACTGTCTTATACTGACACACACTGTCTTATACTGATCGACACTGTGTTATACTGACAGACAGTGTCTTTTACTGACCTACACCCTTTTATACTGACACACACTATTACTGACAGACACTGTATTATACTGACACACACTGTCTTATACTGACCCACACTGTCTTATACTGATCCACACTGTCGTTTACTGACCCATACTGTCTTATACTGACCCACACTGTCTTATACTGACCCACACTGTATTATACTGACCCACACTGTCTTATACTGACAGACAATGTCTTATACTGACAGACACTGTCTTATACTGACCGACACTGTCTTATACTGACAGACAATGTCTTATACTGACAGACACTGTCTTTTACTGACTGACACTGTATTATACTGACTGACACTGTCTTATACTGACTGACACTGTCTTTTACTGACTGACACTGTCTTATACTGACTGACACTGTCTTTTACTGACTTTCACTGTCTTTTACTGACTGTCACTGTCTTTTACTGACCCACACTGTCTTATACTGACAGACACTGTCTATTACTGACACACACTGTCTTATACTGACAGTCACTGTCTTATACTGATTGACACTGTCTTATACTGACTGACACTGTCTTATACTGACAGACACTGTCTGATACTGACCCACACAGTCTTGTACTGACAGACACTGTCTGATGCTGACCCACACAGTCTTATACTGACAGTCACTGTCTTACACTGACAGATACTGTCTGATACTGATAGACACTGTCTTATACTGACTGACACTGTCTTATACTGACTGACACTGTCTTTTACTGACTGACACTGTCTTGTATTGACTGACACTGTATTTTACTGACTAACACTGTCTTATACTGACACACACTGTCTTTTACTGACTGACACTGTCTTTTACTGACTAACACTGTCTCAGACTGACACACACTGTCTTTTACTGACCCACACTGTCTTATACTGACCCACACTGTCTTATACTGACCCACACTGTCTTATACTGACAGACACTGTTTTATACTGACTGACACTGTCTTTTACTGACTGACACTGTCTTATACTGACTGACACTGTCTTATACTGACAGACACTGTCTGATACTGACCCACACTGTCTTATACTGACAGTCACTGTCTTATACTGACAGACCCTGTCTTATAATGACAGACACTGTCTTATACTGAACCACACTGTCTTATACTGACAGACGCTGTCTTTTACTGACTGACACTGTCTTATACTGACAGAGACTGTCTTATACTGACCCGCACAGTCTTATACTGACTGTCACTGTCTTATACTGACACACACTGTCTTATACTGACAGTCACTGTCTTATACTGACCCGCACAGTCTTATACTGACTGTCACTGTCTTATACTGACAGACACCGTCTTATACTGACTGACACTGTCTTGTACTGACTGACACTGTCTTTTACTGACTGACACTGTCTTATACTGAATGACACTGTCTTTTATTGACCCACACAGTCTTATACTGACAGTCACTGTCTAATACTGACAGACACTGTCTTGCACTGACAGACACTGTCTTGCACTGACTGAATCTGTCTTTTACTGACTGACACTGTCTTTTACTGACTGACACTGTCTTATACTGACTGACACTGTCTTATACTGACTGACAATGTCTTTTACTGACTGACACTGTCTTGTACTGACTGACACTGTCTTATACTGACTGACACTGTCTTATACTGACAGACACTGTCTTTTACTGACTGACACTGTCTTATACTGACACACACTGTGTTATACTGAGAGACACTGTCTTTTACTGACCCACACTGTCTTATACTGACAGACACTGTCTAATACTGACAGACACTGTCTTGCACTGACAGACACTGTCTTGCACTGACTGACACTGTCTTTTACTGACTGACACTGTCTTTTACTGACTGACACTGTCTTATACTGTCTGACACTGTCTTATACTGACTGACAATGTCTTTTACTGACTGACACTGACTTATACTGACTGACACTGTCTTATACTGACTGACACTGTCTAATTCTGACAGACAATGTCTGATACTGACCCACACAGTCTTGTACTGACAGACACTGTCTGATGCTGCCCCAAAAAGTCTTATACTGACAGTCACTGTCTTATACTGACAGATACTGTCTGATACTGACAGACACTGTCTTATACTGACTGACACTGTCTTATACTGACAGACACTGTCTTTTACTGACTGACACTGTCTTATACTGACACACACTGTGTTATACTGAGAGACACTGTCTTTTACTGACCCACACTGTCTTATACTGACAGACACTGTCTATTACTGACACACACTGTATTATACTGACAGTCACTGTCTTATACTGACAGACACTGTCTTGTACTGACTGCAACTGTCTTTTACTGACTGACACTGTCTTATTCTGACTGCCACTGTCTTTTACTGACTGACACTGTCTTATACTGACTGACACTGTCTTATACTGACTGACACTGTCTTTTACTGACTGACACTGTCTTGTATTGACTGACACTGTATTTTTCTGACCCACACAGTCTTATACTGACAGTCACTGTCTTATACTGACAGACAGTGTCTTGTACTGACAGACACTGTCTTGCACTGACTGACACTGTCTTTTACTGACTGACTCTGTCTTATACTGACTGACACTGTCTTTTGCTGACTGACACTGTCTTTTACTGACTGACACTGTCTTATACTGACAGACACTGTCTTCTCCTGACCGACACTGTCTTATACTGACCGACACTGTGTTTCCTGACAGACACAGTATTATACCTGACCCACACTCTCTAATACTGACAGACACTGTCAATTACTGACACACACTGTCTTATACTGACAGTCTCTGTCTTATACTGACCCACACTGTCTTGCACTGACAGGCACTGTCAATTACTGACACACACTGTCTTCTGCTGACAGTCACTGTCTTTAACTGACCCACACTCTCTAATACTGACAGACACTGTCAATTACTGACACACACTGTCTTATACTGACAGACACTGTCTCATACTGACCCACACTGTCTTATACTGACAATCACTGTCTTGTACTGACAGACACTGTCTGATACTGACCCACACTGTCTTATACTGACACACACTGTCTTATACTGACAGACACTGTCTTGCACTGACAGGCACTGTCTTATACTGACAGACACTGTCTTATACTGACTGACACTGTCTTATACTGACCCACACTGTCTTATACTGACAGACACTGTCTTATACTGACCACACTGTCTTATACTGACAGACACTGTCTTATACTGAACCACATTGTCTTATACTGTCAGACACTGTCTTTTACTGACTGACACTGTCTTATACTGACTGACACTGTCTTTTACTGACTGACACTGTCTTATACTGACCGACACTGTGTTATACTGACCGACATTGTGTTATACTGACAGACACTGACTTTTACTGACCCACACTGTCTTATTCTGACAAATACTGTCTATTACTGACACACACTGTCTTATACTGACAGTCACTGTCTTAAACTGACCCGTACTGTCTTATACTGACCCACACAGTCTTATACTGACAGACACTGTCTATTACTGACACACACTGTCTTATACTGACAGCCACTGTCTTATACTGGCCCACACTGTCTTCTACTGACTGTCACTGACTTATACTGCCAGACACCATCTTATACTGACCCGCACTGTCTTATACTGACCGCCACTGTCTTATTCTGACAGACACTGTCTTATACTGACAGACACTGTCTTATACTGATCCACACTGTCTTATACTGACAGACACTGTCTTCTCCTGACCGACACTGTGTTATACTGATCCACACTGTCTTATACTGACAGACACTGTCTTTTACTGACCTACACTGTCTTACACTGACACACACTGTCGATTACTGACACACACTGCTTTATACTGACCCACACTGTCTTATACTGACTGTCACTGTCTTCTACTGATCGACACTGTCTTATACTGACAGACACTGTCTTATACTGACCGACACTGTGTTATACTGATCCACACTGTCTTATACTGACAGACACCGTCTTATACTGACAGACACAGTCTTATACTGACAGACACTGTCTTTTACTGACCTACACTGTCTTACACTGAAACACACTGTCTATTACTGACACAGACTGTGTTATACTGACAGTCACTGTCTTAAACTGACTCGCACTGTCTTATACTGACTGTCACTGTCGTATACTGACAGACACCGTCATATACTGACCCGCACTGCCTTATACTGACAGTCACTGTCTTATACTGACCCGCACTGTCTTATACTGACAGACACTGTCTTATACTGACCCACACTGTCTTATACTGACAGTGACTGTCTTATACTGACGCGCACTGTCTTATACTGACCCACACTGTCTTATACTGACAGTCACTGTCTGATACTGACCCGCACTGTCTTATACTGACAGACACTTTCTTATACTGACAGACACTCTTATACTGACCCACACTGTCTTATACTGACCGACACTGTCTTATACTGCCAGACACTGTCTTATACTGACCCTCACTGTCTTATACTGACAGTCACTGTCTGATACTGACCCGCACTGTCTTATACTGACAGACACTTTCTTATACTGACAGGCACTGTCTTATACTGACAGACACTGTCTTATACTGAACCACACTGTCGTATACTGACAGACACTGTCTTTTACTGACTGACAATGTCTAATACTGACTGACACTGTCTTTTACTGACTGACAATGTCTTATACTGACTGACACTGTCTTTTACTGACTGACACTGTCTTATACTGATTGACACTGTCTTATACTGACCGAAACTGTGTTATACTGACAGAGACTGTCTTTTACTGACCCACACTGTCTTATACTGTCTATTACTTAAACACACTGTTTTATACTACAGTCACTGTCTTATACTGACCCGCACAGTCTTATACTGACTGTCACTGACTTATACTGACAGACACCGTCTTATACTGACTGACACTGTCTTGTACTGACTGACACTGTCTTTTACTGACTGACACTGTCTTATACTGACTGACACTGTCTTTTACTGAACAACACAGTCTAATACTGACAGTCACTGTCTTATACTGACAGACACTGTCTTATACTGACAGACACTGTCTTGCACTGACTGACACTGTCTTTTACTGACTGACACTGTCTTATACTGACTGACACTGTCTTTTACTGACTGACACTGTCTTTTACTGACTGACACTGTCTTATACTGACAGACACTGTCTTATACTGACCCACACTGTCTTATACTGATCCACACTGTCTTATACTGATCCATACTGTCTTATACTGACCCACACTGTCTTGTACTGACCCACACCGTATTATACTGACCCACACTGTCTTATACTGACCCACACTGTCTTATACTGACCCGCACTGACTTATACTGACCCACACTGTATTATACTGACCCACACTGTCTTATACTGACCCACACTGTCTTATAATGACCCACACTGTATTATACTGACCCACACTGTCTTATACTGACTGACACTGTCTTATACTGACCCACACTGTCTTATACTGACAGACACTGTCTTATACTGACCACACTGTCTTATACTGACAGACACTGTCTTCTACTGAACCACATTGTCTTATACTGACAGACACTGTCTTTTACTGACTGACACTGTCTTATACTGACTGACACTGTCTTTTACTGACTTTCACTGTCTTTTACTGACTGTCACTGTCTTTTACTGACTAACACTGTCTCAGACTGGCACACACTGTCTTTTACTGACCCACACTGTCTTATACTGACCCACACTGTCTTATTCTGACCCACACTGTCTTATACTGACAGACACTGTTTTATACTGACTGACACTGTCTTTTACTGACTGACACTGTCTTATACTGACTGACACTGTCTTATACTGACAGACACTGTCTGATACTGACCCACACTGTCTTATACTGACAGTCACTGTCTTATACTGACAGACCCTGTCTTATAATGACAGACACTGTCTTATACTGAACCACACTGTCTTATACTGACAGACGCTGTCTTTTACTGACTGACACTGTCTTATACTGACAGACACTGTCTTATACTGACCCGCACAGTCTTATACTGACTGTCACTGTCTTATACTGACACACACTGTCTTATACTGACAGTCACTGTCTTATACTGACCCGCACAGTCTTATACTGACTGTCACTGTCTTATACTGACAGACACCGTCTTATACTGACTGACACTGTCTTGTACTGACTGACACTGTCTTTTACTGACTGACACTGTCTTATACTGAATGACACTGTCTTTTACTGACCCACACAGTCTTATACTGACAGTCACTGTCTAATACTGACAGACACTGTCTTGCACTGACAGACACTGTCTTGCACTGACTGAATCTGTCTTTTACTGACTGACACTGTCTTTTACTGACTGACACTGTCTTATACTGACTGACACTGTCTTATACTGACTGACAATGTCTTTTACTGACTGACACTGCCTTGTACTGACTGACACTGTCTTATACTGACTGACACTGTCTAATACTGACAGACAATGTCTGATACTGACCCACACAGTCTTGTACTGACAGACACTGTCTAATACTGACAGACACTGTCTTGCACTGACAGACACTGTCTTGCACTGACTGACACTGTCTTTTACTGACTGACACTGTCTTTTACTGACTGACACTGTCTTATACTGTCTGACACTGTCTTATACTGACTGACAATGTCTTTTACTGACTGACACTGACTTATACTGACTGACACTGTCTTATACTGACTGACACTGTCTAATACTGACAGACAATGTCTGATACTGACCCACACAGTCTTGTACTGACAGACACTGTCTGATGCTGCCCCAAAAAGTCTTATACTGACAGTCACTGTCTTATACTGACAGATACTGTCTGATACTGACAGACACTGTCTTATACTGACTGACACTGTCTTATACTGACAGACACTGTCTTTTACTGACTGACACTGTCTTATACTGACACACACTGTGTTATACTGAGAGACACTGTCTTTTACTGACCCACACTGTCTTATACTGACAGACACTGTCTATTACTGACACACACTGTATTATACTGACAGTCACTGTCTTATACTGACAGACACTGTCTTGTACTGACTGCAACTGTCTTTTACTGACTGACACTGTCTTATTCTGACTGCCACTGTCTTTTACTGACTGACACTATCTTATACTGACTGACACTGTCTTATACTGACTGACACTGTCTTTTACTGACTGACACTGTCTTGTATTGACTGACACTGTATTTTTCTGACCCACACAGTCTTATACTGACAGTCACTGTCTTATACTGACAGACAGTGTCTTGTACTGACAGACACTGTCTTGCACTGACTGACACTGTCTTTTACTGACTGACTCTGTCTTATACTGACTGACACTGTCTTTTGCTGACTGACACTGTCTTTTACTGACTGACACTGTCTTATACTGACAGACACTGTCTTCTCCTGACCGACACTGTCTTATACTGACCGACACTGTGTTTCCTGACAGACACAGTATTATACCTGACCCACACTCTCTAATACTGACAGACACTGTCAATTACTGACACACACTGTCTTATACTGACAGTCTCTGTCTTATACTGACCCACACTGTCTTGCACTGACAGGCACTGTCAATTACTGACACACACTGTCTTCTGCTGACAGTCACTGTCTTTAACTGACCCACACTCTCTAATACTGACAGACACTGTCAATTACTGACACACACTGTCTTATACTGACAGACACTGTCTCATACTGACCCACACTGTCTTATACTGACAATCACTGTCTTGTACTGACAGACACTGTCTGATACTGACCCACACTGTCTTATACTGACACACACTGTCTTATACTGACAGACACTGTCTTGCACTGACAGGCACTGTCTTATACTGACAGACACTGTCTTATACTGACTGACACTGTCTTATACTGACCCACACTGTCTTATACTGACAGACACTGTCTTATACTGACCACACTGTCTTATACTGACAGACACTGTCTTATACTGAACCACATTGTCTTATACTGTCAGACACTGTCTTTTACTGACTGACACTGTCTTATACTGACTGACACTGTCTTTTACTGACTGACACTGTCTTATACTGACCGACACTGTGTTATACTGACCGACATTGTGTTATACTGACAGACACTGACTTTTACTGACCCACACTGTCTTATTCTGACAAATACTGTCTATTACTGACACACACTGTCTTATACTGACAGTCACTGTCTTAAACTGACCCGTACTGTCTTATACTGACCCACACAGTCTTATACTGACAGACACTGTCTATTACTGACACACACTGTCTTATACTGACAGCCACTGTCTTATACTGGCCCACACTGTCTTCTACTGACTGTCACTGACTTATACTGCCAGACACCATCTTATACTGACCCGCACTGTCTTATACTGACCGCCACTGTCTTATTCTGACAGACACTGTCTTATACTGACAGACACTGTCTTATACTGATCCACACTGTCTTATACTGACAGACACTGTCTTCTCCTGACCGACACTGTGTTATACTGATCCACACTGTCTTATACTGACAGACACTGTCTTTTACTGACCTACACTGTCTTACACTGACACACACTGTCGATTACTGACACACACTGCTTTATACTGACCCACACTGTCTTATACTGACTGTCACTGTCTTCTACTGATCGACACTGTCTTATACTGACAGACACTGTCTTATACTGACCGACACTGTGTTATACTGATCCACACTGTCTTATACTGACAGACACCGTCTTATACTGACAGACACAGTCTTATACTGACAGACACTGTCTTTTACTGACCTACACTGTCTTACACTGAAACACACTGTCTATTACTGACACAGACTGTGTTATACTGACAGTCACTGTCTTAAACTGACTCGCACTGTCTTATACTGACTGTCACTGTCGTATACTGACAGACACCGTCATATACTGACCCGCACTGCCTTATACTGACAGTCACTGTCTTATACTGACCCGCACTGTCTTATACTGACAGACACTGTCTTATACTGACCCACACTGTCTTATACTGACAGTGACTGTCTTATACTGACGCGCACTGTCTTATACTGACCCACACTGTCTTATACTGACAGTCACTGTCTGATACTGACCCGCACTGTCTTATACTGACAGACACTTTCTTATACTGACAGACACTCTTATACTGACCCACACTGTCTTATACTGACCGACACTGTCTTATACTGACCCGCACTGTCTTATACTGACAGACACTTTCTTATACTGACAGGCACTGTCTTATACTGACAGACACTGTCTTATACTGAACCACACTGTCGTATACTGACAGACACTGTCTTTTACTGACTGACAATGTCTAATACTGACTGACACTGTCTTTTACTGACTGACAATGTCTTATACTGACTGACACTGTCTTTTACTGACTGACACTGTCTTATACTGATTGACACTGTCTTATACTGACCGAAACTGTGTTATACTGACAGAGACTGTCTTTTACTGACCCACACTGTCTTATACTGTCTATTACTTACACACACTGTTTTATACTACAGTCACTGTCTTATACTGACCCGCACAGTCTTATACTGACTGTCACTGACTTATACTGACAGACTCCGTCTTATACTGACTGACACTGTCTTGTACTGACTGACACTGTCTTTTACTGACTGACACTGTCTTATACTGACTGACACTGTCTTTTACTGAACAACACAGTCTAATACTGACAGTCACTGTCTTATACTGACAGACACTGTCTTATACTGACAGACACTGTCTTGCACTGACTGACACTGTCTTTTACTGACTGACACTGTCTTATACTGACTGACACTGTCTTTTACTGACTGACACTGTCTTTTACTGACTGACACTGTCTTATACTGACAGACACTGTCTTATACTGACCCACACTGTCTTATACTGATCCACACTGTCTTATACTGATCCATACTGTCTTATACTGACCCACACTGTCTTGTACTGACCCACACCGTATTATACTGACCCACACTGTCTTATACTGACCCACACTGTCTTATACTGACCCGCACTGACTTATACTGACCCACACTGTATTATACTGACCCACACTGTCTTATACTGACCCACACTGTCTTATAATGACCCACACTGTATTATACTGACCCACACTGTCTTATACTGACTGACACTGTCTTATACTGACCCACACTGTCTTATACTGACAGACACTGTCTTATACTGACCACACTGTCTTATACTGACAGACACTGTCTTCTACTGAACCACATTGTCTTATACTGACAGACACTGTCTTATACTGACAGACACTGTCTTATACTGACCGACACTGTCTTATACTGACAGACAATGTCTTATACTGACAGACACTGTCTTTTACTGACTGACACTGTATTATACTGACTGACACTGTCTTATACTGACTGACACTGTCTTTTACTGATTGACACTGTCTTATACTGACTGACACTGTCTTTTACTGACTGACACTGTCTTATACTGACTGACACTGTCTTATACTGACCGAAACTGTATTATCCTGACAGAGACTGTCTTTTACTGACCCACACTGTCTTATACTGACAGACACTGTCTATTACTTACACACACTGTCTTATACTGACAGTCACTGTCTTATACTGACCCGCACAGTCTTATACTGACTGTCACTGTCTTATACTGACAGACACCGTCTTATACTGACTGACACTGTCTTGTACTGATTGACACTGTCTTTTACTGACTGACACTGTCTTATACTGACTGACACTGTCTTTTACTGAACAACACAGTCTTATACTGACAGTCACTGTCTTATACTGACAGACACTGTCTTATACTGACAGACACTGTCTTGCACTGACTGACACTGTCTTTTACTGACTGACACTGTCTTGTACTGACTGACACTGTCTTTTACTGACTGACACTGTCTTTTACTGACTGACACTGTCTTATACTGACAGACACTGTCTTATACTGACCGACACTGTGTTATACTGACAGACACTGTCTTATACTGACCCACACTGTCTTATACTGACAGTCACTGTCTATTACTGACACACACTCTCTAATACTGACAGACACTGCCTGAAACTGACAGACACTGTCAATTACTGACACACACTGTCTTATACTGACAGTCACTGTCTTATACTGACAGACACTGTCTTATACTGACAGACACTGTCTAGCACTGACTGACACTGGCTTTTACTGACTGACACTGTCTTATACTGACTGACACTGTCTTTTACTGACTGACACTGTCTTTTACTGACTGACACTGTCTTATACTGACAGACACTGTCTTATACTGACCCACACTGTCTTATACTGACAGTCACTGTCTATTACTGACACACAGTCTCTAATACTGACAGACACTGCCTTATACTGACAGACACTGTCAATTACTGACACACACTGTCTTATACTGACACACACTGTCTTATACTGATCGACACTGTCTTATACTGACCCACACTGTCGTATACTGACCCACACTGTCTTATACTGACCCACACTGTCTTATACTGACCCACACTGTCTTATACTGACAGACAATGTCTTATACTGACAGACACTGTCTTATACTGACCTACACCCTTTTATACTGACACACACTATTACTGACAAACACTGTATTATACTGACACACACTGTCTTATACTGACCCACACTGACTTATACTGATCCACACTGTCGTATACTGACCCATACTGTCTTATACTGACCCACACTGTCTTATACTGACCCACACTGTCTTATACTGACAGACAATGTCTTATACTGACAGACACTGTCTTATACTGACCGACACTGTCTTATACTGACAGACAATGTCTTATACTGACAGACACTGTCTTTTACTGACTGACACTGTATTATACTGACTGACACTGTCTTATACTGACTGACACTGTCTTTTACTGACTGACACTGTCTTATACTGACTGACACTGTCTTTTACTGATTGACACTGTCTTATACTGACTGACACTGTCTTTTACTGACTGACACTGTCTAATACTGACTGTCACTGTTTTTTACTGACCCACACTGTCTTATACTGACAGACACTGTCTATTACTGACACACACTGTCTTATACTGACAGTCACTTACTTTTACTGACTGACACTGTCTTATACTGACTGACACTGTCTTTTGCTGACTGACACTGTCTTTTACTGACTGACACTGTCTTATACTGACAGACACTGTCTTCTCCTGACCGACACTGTCTTATACTGACCGACACTGTGTTATACTGACAGACACAGTATTATACTGACCCACACTCTCTAATACTGACAGACACTGTCAATTACTGACACACACTGTCTTATACTGACAGTCACTGTCTTATACTGACCCACACTGTCTTGCACTGACAGGCACTGTCAATTACTGACACACACTGTCTTCTACTGACAGTCAATGTCTTTAACTGACCCACACTCTCTAATACTGACAGACACTGTCAATTACTGACACACACTGTCTTATACTGACAGACACTGTCTTGCACTGACAGGCACTGTCTTATACTGACAGACACTGTCAATTACTGACTGACACTGTCTTATACTGACCCACACTGTCTTATACTGACAGACACTGTCTTATACTGACAGACACTGTCTTATACAGAACCACATTGTCTTATACTGACAGACACTGTCTTTTACTGACTGACACTGTCTTATACTGACTGACACTGTCTTTTACTGACTGACACTGTCTTATACTGACCGACACTGTGTTATACTGACCGACACTGTGTTATACTGACAGACACTGTCTTTTACTGACCCACACTGTCTTATTCTGACAAACACTGTCTATTACTGACACACACTGTCTTATACTGACAGTCACTGTCTTATACTGGCCCGCACAGTCTTATACTGACAGACACTGTCTATTACTGACACACACTGTCTTATACTGACAGCCACTGTCTTATACTGGCCCGCACTGTCTTCTACTGACTGTCACTGACTTATACTGCCAGGCACCATCTTATACTGACCCGCACTGTCTTATACTGACCGCCACTGTCTTATTCTGACAGACACTGTCTTATACTGACAGACACTGTCTTATACTGATCCACACTGTCTTATACTGACAGACACTGTCTTTTACTGACCTACACTGTTTACACTGACACACACTGTCGATTACTGACACACACTGTTTTATACTGACCCACACTGTCTTATACTGACTGTCACTGTCTTATACTGACCCATACTGTCTTATATTGACAGACACTGTCTTATACTGACCGACACTGTGTTATACTGATCCACACTGTCTTATACTGACAGACACCGTCTTATACTGATAGACACAGTCTTATACTGACAGACACTGTCTTTTACTGACCTACACTGTCTTACACTGATACACACTGTCTATTACTGACACAGACTGTGTTATACTGACAGTCACTGTCTTAAACTGACTCGCACTGTCTTATACTGACTGTCACTGTCGTATACTGACAGACACCGTCATATACTGATCCGCACTGCCTTATACTGACAGTCACTGTCTTATACTGACCCGCACTGTCTTATACTGACAGACACTGTCTTATACTGACCCACACTGTCTTATACTGACAGTCACTGTCTTATACTGACGCGCACTGTCTTATACTGACCCACACTGTCTTATACTGACAGTCACTGTCTGATACTGACCCGCACAGTCTTATACTGACAGACACATTCTTATACTGACAGACACTTTTATACTGACCCACACTGTCTTATACTGACCGACACTGTCTTATACTGCCAGACACTGTCTTATACTGACCCTCACTGTCTTATACTGACAGTCACTGTCTGATACTGACCCGCACTGTCTTATACTGACAGACACTTTCTTATACTGACCCACACTGTCTTATACTGACAGACCTTGTCTTATACTGAACCACACTGTCTTATACTGACAGACACTGTCTTATACTGACCGAAACTGTGTTATACTGACAGAGACTGTCTTTTACTGACCCACACTGTCTTATACTGACAGACCCTGTCTATTACTTACACACACTGTCTTATACTGACAGTCACTGTCTTATACTGACCCGCACAGTCTTATACTGACTGTCACCGTCTTATAGTGACTGACACTGTCTTGTACTGACTGACACTGTATTTTACTGACTGACACTGTGTTATACTGATTGACACTGTCTTTTACTGACTGGCACTGTCTTTTACTGACTGACACTGTCTTATACTGACAGACACTGTCTTATACTGACCGACACTGTGTTATACTGACAGACACTGTCTTATACTGACCCACACTGTCTTATACTGACAGTCACTGTCTATTACTGACACACACTGTCTTATACTGACAGTCACTGTCTTATACTGACAGACACTGTCTTATACTGACAGACACTGTCTTGCACTGACTGACACTGTCTTTTACTGACTGACACTGTCTTATACTGACTGACACTGTCTTTTACTGACTGACACTGTCTTTTACTGACTGACACTGTCTTATACTGACAGACACTGTCTTATACTGACCCACACTGTCTTATACTGACAGTCACTGTCTATTACTGACACACACTCTCTAATACTGACAGACACTGCCTTATACTGACAGACACTGTCAATTACTGACACACACTGTCTTATACTGACACACACTGTCTTATACTGATCGAAACTGTGTTATACTGACAGACAGTGTCTTTTACTGTCCTACACCCTTTTATACTGACACACACTATTACTGACAGACACTGTATTATACTGACACACACTGTCTTATACTGACCCACACTGAATTATACTGATGCACACTGTCGTATACTGACCCATACTGTCTTATACGGACCCACACTGTCTTATACTGACCCACACTGTATTATACTGACCCACACTGTCTTATACTGACAGACAATGTCTTACACTGACAGACACTGTCTTATACTGACCGACACTGTCTTATACTGACAGACAATGTCTTATACTGACAGACACTGTCTTTTACTTACTGACACTGTATTATACTGACTGACACTGTCTTTTACTGACTGACACTGTCTTATACTGACTGACACTGTCTTTTACTGATTGACACTGTCTTATACTGACTGACACTGTCTTTTACTGACTGACACTGTCTTATACTGACTGTCACTGTTTTTTACTGACCCACACTGTCTTATACTGACAGACACTGTCTATTACTGACACACACTGTCTTATACTGACAGTCACTGTCTTTTACTGACTGACACTGTCTTATACTGACTGACACTGTCTTTTGCTGACTGACACTGTCTTTTACTGACTGACACTGTCTTATACTGACTGACACTGTCTTTTGCTGACTGACACTGTCTTATACTGACAGACACTGTCTTCTCCTGACCGACACTGTCTTATACTGACCGACACTGTGTTATACTGACAGACACAGTATTATACTGACCCACACTCTCTAATACTGACAGACACTGTCAATTACTGACACACACTGTCTTATACTGACAGTCACTGTCTATTACTGACACACACTCTCTAATACTGACAGACACTGCCTGAAACTGACAGACACTGTCAATTACTGACACACACTGTCTTATACTGACAGTCACTGTCTTATACTGACAGACACTGTCTTATACTGACAGACACTGTCTTGCACTGACTGACACTGGCTTTTACTGACTGACACTGTCTTATACTGACTGACACTGTCTTTTACTGACTGACACTGTCTTTTACTGACTGACACTGTCTTATACTGACAGACACTGTCTTATACTGACCCACACTGTCTTATACTGACAGTCACTGTCTATTACTGACACACAGTCTCTAATACTGACAGACACTGCCTTATACTGACAGACACTGTCAATTACTGACACACACTGTCTTATACTGACACACACTGTCTTATACTGATCGACACTGTCTTATACTGACCCACACTGTCGTATACTGACCCACACTGTCTTATACTGACCCACACTGTCTTATACTGACCCACACTGTCTTATACTGACAGACAATGTCTTATACTGACAGACACTGTCTTATACTGACCTACACCCTTTTATACTGACACACACTATTACTGACAAACACTGTATTATACTGACACACACTGTCTTATACTGACCCACACTGACTTATACTGATCCACACTGTCGTATACTGACCCATACTGTCTTATACTGACCCACACTGTCTTATACTGACCCACACTGTCTTATACTGACAGACAATGTCTTATACTGACAGACACTGTCTTATACTGACCGACACTGTCTTATACTGACAGACAATGTCTTATACTGACAGACACTGTCTTTTACTGACTGACACTGTATTATACTGACTGACACTGTCTTATACTGACTGACACTGTCTTTTACTGACTGACACTGTCTTATACTGACTGACACTGTCTTTTACTGATTGACACTGTCTTATACTGACTGACACTGTCTTTTACTGACTGACACTGTCTAATACTGACTGTCACTGTTTTTTACTGACCCACACTGTCTTATACTGACAGACACTGTCTATTACTGACACACACTGTCTTATACTGACAGTCACTTACTTTTACTGACTGACACTGTCTTATACTGACTGACACTGTCTTTTGCTGACTGACACTGTCTTTTACTGACTGACACTGTCTTATACTGACAGACACTGTCTTCTCCTGACCGACACTGTCTTATACTGACCGACACTGTGTTATACTGACAGACACAGTATTATACTGACCCACACTCTCTAATACTGACAGACACTGTCAATTACTGACACACACTGTCTTATACTGACAGTCACTGTCTTATACTGACCCACACTGTCTTGCACTGACAGGCACTGTCAATTACTGACACACACTGTCTTCTACTGACAGTCAATGTCTTTAACTGACCCACACTCTCTAATACTGACAGACACTGTCAATTACTGACACACACTGTCTTATACTGACAGACACTGTCTTGCACTGACAGGCACTGTCTTATACTGACAGACACTGTCAATTACTGACTGACACTGTCTTATACTGACCCACACTGTCTTATACTGACAGACACTGTCTTATACTGACAGACACTGTCTTATACAGAACCACATTGTCTTATACTGACAGACACTGTCTTTTACTGACTGACACTGTCTTATACTGACTGACACTGTCTTTTACTGACTGACACTGTCTTATACTGACCGACACTGTGTTATACTGACCGACACTGTGTTATACTGACAGACACTGTCTTTTACTGACCCACACTGTCTTATTCTGACAAACACTGTCTATTACTGACACACACTGTCTTATACTGACAGTCACTGTCTTATACTGGCCCGCACAGTCTTATACTGACAGACACTGTCTATTACTGACACACACTGTCTTATACTGACAGCCACTGTCTTATACTGGCCCGCACTGTCTTCTACTGACTGTCACTGACTTATACTGCCAGGCACCATCTTATACTGACCCGCACTGTCTTATACTGACCGCCACTGTCTTATTCTGACAGACACTGTCTTATACTGACAGACACTGTCTTATACTGATCCACACTGTCTTATACTGACAGACACTGTCTTTTACTGACCTACACTGTTTACACTGACACACACTGTCGATTACTGACACACACTGTTTTATACTGACCCACACTGTCTTATACTGACTGTCACTGTCTTATACTGACCCATACTGTCTTATATTGACAGACACTGTCTTATACTGACCGACACTGTGTTATACTGATCCACACTGTCTTATACTGACAGACACCGTCTTATACTGATAGACACAGTCTTATACTGACAGACACTGTCTTTTACTGACCTACACTGTCTTACACTGATACACACTGTCTATTACTGACACAGACTGTGTTATACTGACAGTCACTGTCTTAAACTGACTCGCACTGTCTTATACTGACTGTCACTGTCGTATACTGACAGACACCGTCATATACTGATCCGCACTGCCTTATACTGACAGTCACTGTCTTATACTGACCCGCACTGTCTTATACTGACAGACACTGTCTTATACTGACCCACACTGTCTTATACTGACAGTCACTGTCTTATACTGACGCGCACTGTCTTATACTGACCCACACTGTCTTATACTGACAGTCACTGTCTGATACTGACCCGCACAGTCTTATACTGACAGACACATTCTTATACTGACAGACACTTTTATACTGACCCACACTGTCTTATACTGACCGACACTGTCTTATACTGCCAGACACTGTCTTATACTGACCCTCACTGTCTTATACTGACAGTCACTGTCTGATACTGACCCGCACTGTCTTATACTGACAGACACTTTCTTATACTGACCCACACTGTCTTATACTGACAGACCTTGTCTTATACTGAACCACACTGTCTTATACTGACAGACACTGTCTTATACTGACCGAAACTGTGTTATACTGACAGAGACTGTCTTTTACTGACCCACACTGTCTTATACTGACAGACCCTGTCTATTACTTACACACACTGTCTTATACTGACAGTCACTGTCTTATACTGACCCGCACAGTCTTATACTGACTGTCACCGTCTTATAGTGACTGACACTGTCTTGTACTGACTGACACTGTATTTTACTGACTGACACTGTGTTATACTGATTGACACTGTCTTTTACTGACTGGCACTGTCTTTTACTGACTGACACTGTCTTATACTGACAGACACTGTCTTATACTGACCGACACTGTGTTATACTGACAGACACTGTCTTATACTGACCCACACTGTCTTATACTGACAGTCACTGTCTATTACTGACACACACTGTCTTATACTGACAGTCACTGTCTTATACTGACAGACACTGTCTTATACTGACAGACACTGTCTTGCACTGACTGACACTGTCTTTTACTGACTGACACTGTCTTATACTGACTGACACTGTCTTTTACTGACTGACACTGTCTTTTACTGACTGACACTGTCTTATACTGACAGACACTGTCTTATACTGACCCACACTGTCTTATACTGACAGTCACTGTCTATTACTGACACACACTCTCTAATACTGACAGACACTGCCTTATACTGACAGACACTGTCAATTACTGACACACACTGTCTTATACTGACACACACTGTCTTATACTGATCGAAACTGTGTTATACTGACAGACAGTGTCTTTTACTGTCCTACACCCTTTTATACTGACACACACTATTACTGACAGACACTGTATTATACTGACACACACTGTCTTATACTGACCCACACTGAATTATACTGATGCACACTGTCGTATACTGACCCATACTGTCTTATACGGACCCACACTGTCTTATACTGACCCACACTGTATTATACTGACCCACACTGTCTTATACTGACAGACAATGTCTTACACTGACAGACACTGTCTTATACTGACCGACACTGTCTTATACTGACAGACAATGTCTTATACTGACAGACACTGTCTTTTACTTACTGACACTGTATTATACTGACTGACACTGTCTTTTACTGACTGACACTGTCTTATACTGACTGACACTGTCTTTTACTGATTGACACTGTCTTATACTGACTGACACTGTCTTTTACTGACTGACACTGTCTTATACTGACTGTCACTGTTTTTTACTGACCCACACTGTCTTATACTGACAGACACTGTCTATTACTGACACACACTGTCTTATACTGACAGTCACTGTCTTTTACTGACTGACACTGTCTTATACTGACTGACACTGTCTTTTGCTGACTGACACTGTCTTTTACTGACTGACACTGTCTTATACTGACTGACACTGTCTTTTGCTGACTGACACTGTCTTATACTGACAGACACTGTCTTCTCCTGACCGACACTGTCTTATACTGACCGACACTGTGTTATACTGACAGACACAGTATTATACTGACCCACACTCTCTAATACTGACAGACACTGTCAATTACTGACACACACTGTCTTATACTGACAGTCACTGTCTTTTACTGACGCACACACTCTAATACTGACAGACACTGTCAATTACTGACACACACTGTCTTATACTGACAGTCACTGTCTTATACTGACCCACACTGTCTTGCACTGACAGGCACTGTCAATTACTGACACACACTGTCTTCTACTGACAGTCACTGTCTTTAACTGACCCACACTCTCTAATATTGACAGACACTGTCAATTACTGACACACACTGTCTTATACTGACAGACACTGTCTTGCACTGACAGGCACTGTCTTATACTGACAGACACTGTCAATTACTGACTGACACTGTCTTATACTGACAGACACTGTCTTATACTGACAGACACTGTCTTATACTGAACCACATTGTCTTATACTGACAGACACTGTCTTTTACTGACTGACACTGTCTTATACTGACTGACACTGTCTTTTACTGACTGACACTGTCTTATACTGACCGACACTGTGTTATACTGACAGACACTGTCTTATACTGAACCACATTGTCTTATACTGACAGACACTGTCTTTTACTGACTGACACTGTCTTATACTGACTGACACTGTCTTTTACTGAACCACATTGTCTTATACTGACAGACACTGTCTTTTACTGACTGACACTGTCTTATACTGACTGACACTGTCTTTTACTGACTGACACTGTCTTATACTGAACCACATTGTCTTATACTGACAGACACTGTCTTTTACTGACTGACACTGTCTTATACTGACTGACACTGTCTTTTACTGACTGACACTGTCTTTTACTGACCGACACTGTGTTATACTGACAGACACTGTCTTTTACTGAACCACATTGTCTTATACTGACAGACACTGTCTTTTACTGACTGACACTGTCTTATACTGACAGACACTGTCTTATACTGAACCACATTGTCTTATACTGACAGACACTGTCTTTTACTGACTGACACTGTCTTATACTGACTGACACTGTCTTTTACTGACTGACACTGTCTTATACTGACCGACACTGTGTTATACTGACAGACACTGTCTTTTACTGACCCACACTGTCTTATTCTGACAAACACTGTCTATTACTGACACACACTGTCTTATACTGACAGTCACTGTCTTATACTGGCCCGCACAGTCTTATACTGACAGACACTGTCTATTACTGACACACACTGTCTTATACTGACAGCCACTGTCTTATACTGGCCCGCACTGTCTTCTACTGACAGACACTGTCTTATAATGACCGACACTGTGTTATACTGATCCACACTGTCTTATACTGACAGACACCGTCTTATACTGATAGACACAGTCTTATACTGACTGACACTGTCTTTTACTGACCTACACTGTCTTACACTGACACACACTGTCGATTACTGACACACACTGCTTTATACTGACCCACACTGTCTTATACTGACTGTCACTGTCTTATACTGATCCACACTGTCTTATACTGACAGACACTGTCTTATACTGACCGACACTGTGTTATACTGATCCACACTGTCTTATACTGACAGACACCGTCTTATACTGATAGACACAGTCTTATACTGACAGACACTGTCTTTTACTGACCTACACTGTCTTACACTGATACACACTGTCTATTACTGACACAGACTGTGTTATACTGACAGTCACTGTCTTAAACTGACTCGCACTGTCTTATACTGACTGTCACTGTCGTATACTGACAGACACCGTCATATACTGACCCGCACTGCCTTATACTGACAGTCACTGTCTTATACTGACCCGCATCGTCTTATACTGACAGACACTGTCTTATACTGACCCACACTGTCTTATACTTACAGTCACTGTCTTATACTGACGCGCACTGTCTTATACTGACCCACACTGTCTTATACTGACAGTCACTGTCTGATACTGACCCGCACTGTCTTATACTGACAGACACTTTCTTATACTGACAGACACTTTCTTATACTGACCCACACTGTCTTATACTGACAGACACTGTCTTATACTGACAGACATTGTCTTATACTGAACCACACTGTCTTATACTGACAGACACTGTCTTATACTGACCGAAACTGTGTTATACTGACAGAGACTGACTTTTACTGACCCACACTGTCTTATACTGACAGACCCTGTCTATTACTTACACACACTGTCTTATACTGACAGTCACTGTCTTATACTGACCCGCACAGTCTTATACTGACTGTCACTGTCTTATACTGACAGACACCGTCTTATACTGACTGACACTGTCTTGTACTGACTGACACTGTCTTTTACTGACTGACACTGTCTTATACTGACTGACACTGTCTTTTACTGAACAACACAGTCTTATACTGACAGTCACTGTCTTATACTGACAGACACTGTCTTATACTGACAGACACTGTCTTATACTGACAGACACTGTCTTGCACTGACTGACACTGTATTTTACTGACTGACACTGTCTTATACTGACTGACACTGTCTTTTACTGACTGACACTGTCTTTTACTGACTGACACTGTCTTATACTGACTGACATTGTCTTATACTGACTGACACTGTCTTATACTGACAGACACTGTCTTGCACTGACTGACACTGTCTTTTACTGACTGACACTGTCTTATACTGACAGACACTGTCTTATACTGACAGACACTGTCTTGCACTGACAGACACTGTCTTATACTGACAGACACTGTCTTATACTGACAGACACTGTCTTATACTGACAGTCACTGTCTTATACTGACAGACACTGTCTTATACTGACAGACACTGTCTCATACTGACCCACACTGTCTTATACTGACAGTCACTGTCTATTACTGACACACACTCTCTAATACTGACAGACACTGCCTTATACTGACAGACACTGTCAATTACTGACACACACTGTCTTATACTGACAGTCACTGTCTTATACTGACAGACACTGTCTTATACTGACAGACACTGTCTTGCACTGACTGACACTGTCTTTTATTGACTGACACGGTCTTATACTGACTGACACTGCCTTTTACTGACTGACACTGTCTTTTACTGACTGACACTGTCTTATACTGACAGACACTGTCTTATACTGACCCACACTGTCTTATACTGACAGTCACTGTCTATTACTGACACACACTCTCTAATACTGACAGACACTGCCTTATACTGACAGACACTGTCAATTACTGACACACACTGTCTTATACTGACAGACCTTGTCTATTACTGACACACACTCTCTAATACTGACAGACACTGCCTTATACTGACAGACACTGTCAATTACTGACACACACTGTCTTATACTGACAGTCACTGTCTTATACTGACAGACACTGTCTTATACTGACAGACACTGTCTTGCACTGACTGACACTGTCTTTTACTGACTGACACTGTCTTATACTGACTGACACTGTCTAATACTGACAGACACTGTCTGATACTGACCCACACAGTCTTGTACTGACAGACACTGTCTGATGCTGACCCACACAGTCTTATACTGACAGTCACTGTCTTATACTGACAGATACTGTCTGACACTGACAGACACTGTCTTATACTGACCCACAATTTCTTAAACTGACAGACACTCTTATACTGACCCACACTGTCTGAAACTGACCCACACTGTCTGATACTGACACACACTGTCTGATACTGACCCACACTGTCTTATACTGACCCACAATGTCTGATACTGACCCACACTGTCTTATACTGACCCACACTGTCTGATACTGACTCACACGGACTTATACTGACCCACACTGTCTGATACTGACCCACACAGACTTATACTGATAGACTCTGTCTCGTACTGACCCACACTGTCTTATACTGACAGGCACGGTAATATACTGACAGACACTGTCTCATACTGACAGACACTGTCTGATACTGACCCACACTGCCTGATATTGACCCACACTGTCTGATACTGACACACACTGTCTTATACTGACCCACATTGTCTGATACTGATACACACAGTCTGATACTGACACACACTGTCTGATACTGACACACACTGACTTATACTAACACACACTGACTTATAATGACACACACTGTCTGATACTGACACTCACTGTCCTATACTGACCCACAATGTCTTATACTGACACACACTGTCTGATACTGACAGGCACAGACTTCTACTGACAGTCACTGTCTTATACTGACCCACACTGTCTTATACTGACACACACTGTCAGATACTGACACACACTGACTTATACTGACTCACACTGTCTGATACTGACACACATTGTCTGAAACTGACCGACATTGTCTTATACTGACCCACACTGTCTTATACTGACAGGCATGGTCATATACTGACCGACATTGTCTTATAATGACCCACACTGTTTTATACTGCCAGACACAATATTATACTGACCCACACTGTCTTATACTGACCCACACTGTCTTATACTGACCCACACTCTCTGATACTGACCCACACGGACTTATACTGGCAGACACTGTCTCATACTGACCCACACTGTCTTAAACTGACAGGTACGGTGATATACTGACAGACACTGTCTAATATTGACCCACACTTTCTTATACTGACCCACACTGTCTGATACTGACCCACACGGTCTTATACTGACAGACACTGTCTCATACTGACCCACACTGTCTTATACTGACAGGACGGTGATATACTGACAGACACCGTCTCATACTGACCCACACTGTCTTCTACAGACCAACAATGTCTGACACTGACACACACTGTCTGAGACTGACCCACACTGTCTTATACTGACCGACACTTTCTGATACTGACCCACACAGTCTGATACTGACCCACACTGTCTTATACTGACAGACACTGTCTTATACTGACATACACTGTCTTATCCTGACATACACTGTCTTACACTGACATACACTGTCTTATACTGACACACACTGTCTTATACTGACCCGCACTGTCTTATACTGACAGTCACTGTCTCATACTGACAGACACTGTCTTATACTGACCGACACTGTCTATTACTGACACACACTGTCTTATACTGACTGACACTGTCTTTTACTGACTGACACTGTCTTGTATTGACTGACACTGACTTTTACTGACTGACACTGTCTTATACCGACTGACACTGTCTTTTACTGACCCACACTGTCTAATACTGACAGACACTGTCTGACACTGACAGACACTGTCTTATACTGACCCACAATTTCTTAAACTGACAGACACTCTTATACTGACCCACACTGTCTGAAACTGACCCACACTGTCTGATACTGACACACACTGTCTGATACTGACCCACACTGTCTTATACTGACCCACAATGTCTGATACTGACCCACACTGTCTTATACTGACCCACACTGTCTGATACTGACTCACACGGACTTATACTGACCCACACTGTCTGATACTGACCAACACGGACTTATACTGACAGACTCTGTCTCGTACTGACCCACACTGTCTTATACTGACAGGCACGGTGATATACTGACAGACACTGTCTCATACTGACAGACACTGTCTGATACTGACCCACACTGCCTGATATTGACCCACACTGTCTGATACTGACACACACTGTCTTATACTGACCCACATTGTCTGATACTGATACACACAGTCTGATACTGACACACACTGTCTGATACTGACCCACACTGACTTATACTAACACACACTGACTTATAATGACACACACTGTCTGATACTGACACTCACTGTCCTATACTGACCCACAATGTCTTATACTGACACACACTGTCTGATACTGACAGGCACAGACTTCCACTGACAGTCACTGTCTTATACTGACCCACACTGTCTTATACTGACAGGCATGGTCATATACTGACCGACATTGTCTTATAATGACCCACACTGTCTTATACTGCCAGACACAATCTTATACTGACCCACACTGTCTTATACTGACCCACACTGTCTTATACTGACCCACACTCTCTGATACTGACCCACACGGACTTATACTGGCAGACACTGTCTCATACTGACCCACACTGTCTTAAACTGACAGGTACGGTGATATACTGACAGACACTGTCTAATATTGACCCACACTTTCTTATACTGACCCACACTGTCTGATACTGACCCACACGGTCTTATACTGACAGACACTGTCTCATACTGACCCACACTGTCTTATACTGACAGTCACTGTCTCATACTGACAGACACTGTCTTACACTGACCGACACTGTCTATTACTGACACACACTGTCTTATACTGACTGACACTGTCTTTTACTGACTGACACTCTCTTGTATTGACTGACACTGACTTTTACTGACTGACACTGTCTTATACTGACTGACACTGTCTTTTACTGACCCACACTGTCTAATACTGACAGACACTGTCTTGTACTCACAGACTCTGTCTTATACTGACTGACACTGTCTTTTACTGACACACACTCTCTGATACTGACAGACACTGCCTTATACTGACAGACACTGTCTATTACTGACACACACTGTCTTATACTGACAGTCACTGTCTTATACTGACCCGCACTGTCTTGTACTGACAGGCACTGTCTTGTACTGACAGACACTGTCTGATACTGACCCACACAGTCTTGTACTGACAGACACTGTCTGATACTGACCCACACTGTCTTATACTGACAGTCAATGTCTTATACTGACAGATACTGTCTAATACTGACCCACACTGTCTTATACTGACAGTCACTGTCTAATATTGACAGTCACTGTCTTATACTGACCCACACTGTCTGATACTGACCCACACTGTCTTATAATGACATACACTGTCTTATACTGACCCACATTGTCTGATACTGATACACACAGTCTGATACTGACACACACTGTCTGATACTGACCCACACTGACTTATACTAACACACACTGACTTATAATGACACACACTGTCTGATACTGACACTCACTGTCTAACACTGACCCACACTGTCTTATACTGACACACACTGTCTGAAACTGACACACACTGTCTTATACTGTCCCGCGCTGACTTATACTGACACACACTGTCTGATACAGACCCACACTGTCTTATACTGACCCACACTTCTGATACTGACCCACGCTGTCTTATACTGACCCACAGTGTCTGATGCTGACCCACACTGTCTGATACTGACCCACACTGTCTGAAACAGACCCACATGGTCCTATACTGACAGACACTGTCTCATACGGACCCACACTGTCTCATACTGACCCACACTGTTTGATACTGACCGACACTGTCTGTTACTGACCCACACGGTCTTATACTGAAAGACACTGTCTCATACTGACCCACACTGTCTTATACTGACACACACTGTCTTACACTGACAGACACTGTCTTATACTGACACACACTGTCTTTACTGACCCACACTGTCTTATACTGACCCACACTGTCTTACACTGTCCCACACTGTCTTATACTGCCAGAAACTGTCTTACACTGACAGACACTGTCTTATACTGACACACACTGTCTGATACTGACAGGCACTGTCTTATACTGACAGTCACTGTCTGATACTGACATACACTGCCTTATACTGACCCATATGACCTGAAACTGACACACACTGTCTGATACTGACACACACTGTCTTATACTGACCCACACTTTCTGATACTGACCCACACTGTCTGATACTGACCGACAAGGTCTGATACTGACCCACACTGTCTTATACTGACACACATTGTCTGAAACTGACACACACTGTCTTATAATGACCCACACTGTCTTATACTGCCAGACACAATCTTATACTGACCCACACTGTCTTATACTGACCCACACTGTCTTATACTGACCCACACTCTCTGATACTGACCCACACGGACTTATACTGGCAGACACTGTCTCATACTGACCCAAACTGTCTTAAACTGACAGGTACGGTGATATACTGACAGACACTGTCTAATATTGACCCACACTTTCTTATACTGACCCACACTGTCTGATACTGACCCACACGGTCTTATACTGACAGACACTGTCTCATACTGACCCACACTGTCTTATACTGACAGTCACTGTCTCATACTGACAGACACTGTCTTACACTGACCGACACTGTCTATTACTGACACACACTGTCTTATACTGACTGACACTGTCTTTTACTGACTGACACTCTCTTGTATTGACTGACACTGACTTTTACTGACTGACACTGTCTTATACTGACTGACACTGTCTTTTACTGACCCACACTGTCTAATACTGACAGACACTGTCTTGTACTCACAGACTCTGTCTTATACTGACTGACACTGTCTTTTACTGACACACACTCTCTGATACTGACAGACACTGCCTTATACTGACAGACACTGTCTATTACTGACACACACTGTCTTATACTGACAGTCACTGTCTTATACTGACCCGCACTGTCTTGTACTGACAGGCACTGTCTTGTACTGACAGACACTGTCTGATACTGACCCACACAGTCTTGTACTGACAGACACTGTCTGATACTGACCCACACTGTCTTATACTGACAGTCAATGTCTTATACTGACAGATACTGTCTAATACTGACCCACACTGTCTTATACTGACAGTCACTGTCTAATATTGACAGTCACTGTCTTATACTGACCCACACTGTCTGATACTGACCCACACTGTCTTATAATGACATACACTGTCTTATACTGACCCACATTGTCTGATACTGATACACACAGTCTGATACTGACACACACTGTCTGATACTGACCCACACTGACTTATACTAACACACACTGACTTATAATGACACACACTGTCTGATACTGACACTCACTGTCTAACACTGACCCACACTGTCTTATACTGACACACACTGTCTGAAACTGACACACACTGTCTTATACTGTCCCGCGCTGACTTATACTGACACACACTGTCTGATACAGACCCACACTGTCTTATACTGACCCACACTTCTGATACTGACCCACGCTGTCTTATACTGACCCACAGTGTCTGATGCTGACCCACACTGTCTGATACTGACCCACACTGTCTGAAACAGACCCACATGGTCCTATACTGACAGACACTGTCTCATACGGACCCACACTGTCTCATACTGACCCACACTGTTTGATACTGACCGACACTGTCTGTTACTGACCCACACGGTCTTATACTGAAAGACACTGTCTCATACTGACCCACACTGTCTTATACTGACACACACTGTCTTACACTGACAGACACTGTCTTATACTGACACACACTGTCTTTACTGACCCACACTGTCTTATACTGACCCACACTGTCTTACACTGTCCCACACTGTCTTATACTGCCAGAAACTGTCTTACACTGACAGACACTGTCTTATACTGACACACACTGTCTGATACTGACAGGCACTGTCTTATACTGACAGTCACTGTCTGATACTGACATACACTGCCTTATACTGACCCATATGACCTGAAACTGACACACACTGTCTGATACTGACACACACTGTCTTATACTGACCCACACTTTCTGATACTGACCCACACTGTCTGATACTGACCGACAAGGTCTGATACTGACCCACACTGTCTTATACTGACACACATTGTCTGAAACTGACACACACTGTCTTATACTGACCCACACTGACTTATACTGTCACACACTGACTTATACTGACACACACTGTCTGATACTGACCCACACTGTCTTAAACTGACCCACACTGACTTATACTTGACACACACTGATTTATTCTGACACACACTGTCTGATACTGACCCACACTGTCTTATACTGACACACATTGTCTTATACTGATAGACACTCTATTTTACTGACCCACACTGTCTGATATTGACCCACACGGACTTATAGTGACAGACACTGTCTCATACTGACCGACACTGTCTTATAATGACAGGCACGGTGATATACTGACCCACACTGTCTGATACTGACCCACACTCTCTGATACTGACCCACACGGTCTTATACTGACAGACACTGTCTCATACTGACCCACACTGTCTTATACTGACACACACTGTCTGATACTGACAGACACTGTCATAAACTGACCCACACTGTCTGATACTGACACACACTGTCTTAAACTGACAGACACTGTCTGATACTGACTGACACAGTCTGATACTGACAGACACTTTCTTATACTAACAGACACTGTCTTATAATGACCCACACTGTCTTATACTGACAGACACTCTCTTATACTGACCCACACTGTCTTATACTGACACACACTGTCTTATACTGATAGACACTCTCTTATACTGACCCACACTGTCTTATACTGAGCCACACTGTCATATACTGACACACACTGTCTTATACTGACAGACACTGTCTTATACTGACACACACTGTCTTATACTGACCCACACTGACTTATACTGACCCGCACTGTCATTTACTGACACACACTGTCTTATACTGACAGACACTGTCTTATACTGACACACACTGTCTTATACTGAGATACACTGTCTTATACTGAGATACACTGTCTTATACTGACCCACATTGTCTGATACTGATAGATACTGTCTTATACTGACATACACTGTCTCATACTGACCCACACTGTCTTACACTGACCCACACTGACTTATACTGACAGACACTGTCTTGTACTGACTGACACGGTCTGATACTCACAGACACTGTCTTATACTGACACACACGGTCTTATACTGACAGACACTGTCTTATCCTGACAGGCACAGTCTTATACTGACAGACACTGTCTTATCCTGACAGGCAGAGTCTTAAACTGACACACACAGTCTGATACTGACAGACACTGTCTTATCCTGACAGGCACAGTCTTATACTGACAGACACTGTCTTATCCTGACAGGCAGAGTCTTAAACTGACTCACACTGTCTTATACTGACACCCACTGTGTCATACTTACCCACATTTTCTGATACTGACAGACACTGTCTTATACTGACACACACTGTCTTATACTGAGTCACACTGTCTTATACTGACAGACACAGTCTTATACTGACACACACTGTCTTATACTGACAGACACTGTCTTATCCTGACAGGCAGAGTCTTATACTGACACACAATGTCTGATAATGACAGACGCTGTTTTATACTGACCCACACTGTCTTATCCTGACAGACTCTGTCTTATACTGACCCACATTGTCTGATACTGACAGACACTGTCTTATACTGACACACACTGTCTTATACTGACGGACACTGTCTTATACTGACCCACACTGTCTTATACTGACTCACACTGTATTATACTGACAGACACAGTCTTATACTGACAGACACTGTCTTAGACTGACAGACACTGTCTTATACTTACAGACTCTGTCTTAAACTGACCCACACTGTCTTATACTGACTCACAATGTCTTATACTGACAGACACTGTCTTATACAGACAGACACTGTCTTATACTGACCACACTGTCTTATCCTGACCACACAGTCTTATCCTGACCCACCCTGTCTTATACTGACAGTCACTGTCTTATACTGACAGACACTGTCTTATACTGACAGACACAGTCTTGTACTGACAGATACTGTCTTATACTGATAGACTGGCACTGTCTTATCGAGTGTTGGACAGTATAAGACAGTGTCTATCAGTATAAGACAGTGTCTGTCAGTATAAGGCAGTGTCTGTCAGTATAAGACAGTGCCTGTCAGTATAAGTCAGTGTGTGTCAGTATAAGACAGTGTGTGTCAGTATCAGACAGTGTGGGTCAGTATAGGACAGTGTGGGTCAGTGTAAGACAGTTTTTGTCAGTATCAGACAGTGTGCGTCAGTATAAGACAGTATTTGTCAGTATAAGACAGTGTGGGTCAGTATCAGACAGTGTGGGTCAGTATAAGACATTGTGGGTCAGTATAAGACAGCGTGGGTCAGTATCAGACAGTATGGGTCATTATAAGACAGTGTGGGTCAGTATAAGACAGTGTCTGTCAGTATAAGACAGTGTCGGTCAGTATAAGACAATGTCTGTCAGTATAAGACAGTGTCTGTCAGTATAAGATAGTGTGGGTCAGTATAAGACAGTGTGGGTCAGTATAAAACAGTGTTGGTTAGTATAAGACAGTGTGGGTCAGTATAAGAGAGTGTCTGTCAGAATAAGTCAGTGTGTGTCAGTATAAGACAGTGTGCGTCAGTATCAGACAGTGTGCGTCAGTATAAGACAGTGTGGGACAGTATAAGACAGTGTCTGTCAGTATAAGACTGTGTGGGTCAGGATAAGTCAGTGTGTGTCAGTATCAGACAGTGTCTGTCAGTATCAGACAGTGTGGATCAGTATAAAACAGTGTGGATCAGTATAAGACAGTGTTTCTCAGTATCAGACAGTGTGTGTCAGTATCAGACAGTGTGGGTCAGTATAAGACAGTGTGGGTCAGTGTAAGACAGTGTTTCTCAGTATCAGACAGCATGTGTCAGTAACAGACAGTGTGGGTCAGTGTAAGACAGTGTGTGTCAGTAAAAGACTGTGTATGTCAGTTTCAGACAGTGTGGGTCAGTATCAGACAGTGTGGGTCAGTATCAGACAGTGTGGGTCAGTATAAGACAGTATTGGTCAGTATCAGAAAGTGTGGGTCAGTATCAGAAAGTGTGTGTCAGTATCAGACAGTGTGGGTCAGTATCAGAAGGTGTGGGTCAGTATAAGACAGTGTGGATCAGTAAAAGACTGTGTATGTCAGTATCAGACAGTGTGGGTCAGTATCAGACAGTGTGGGTCAGTATCAGAAAGTGTGGGTCAGTATAAGACAGTGTCTGTCAGTATAAGACAGTGTGGGTCAGTATCAGACAGTGTGGGTCATTATCAGACAATGCCGGTCAGTATAAGACAATGTCTGTCAGTATAAGACAGTGTGGGTCAGTATCAGACAGTGTGGGTCAGTATCAGACAATGTGGGTCAGTATAAGACAGTGTCTGTCAGTATAAGACAGTGTGGGTCAGTATTAGACATTTTGGGTCAGTATCAGACAATGTGGGTCAGTATAAGACAGTGTCTGTCAGTATAATACAGTGTGCATCATTCTAAGACAGTGTCTGTCAGTAGCAGACAATATGGGTCAGTATCAGACAGTGTGGGTCAGTATAAGTCTGTGTGGGTCAGTATCAGACAGTGTGGGTCAGAAAAGACGGCGTGGGTCAGTATAAGAAAGTGTTGGTCAGTATAAGACAGTGTCTGTCAGTATAAGAAAGTGTGGATCAGTATCAGACAGTGTGAGTCAGTATAAGACAGTGTGGGTTAGTATCCGACAGTGTGGGTTAGTATCAGACAGTGTGGGTCAGTATAAGACAGTGTCCGTCAGTATAAGACAGTGTCTGTCAGTATAAGACGGCGTGGGTCAGTATAAGGAAGTGTGGGTCAGTATCAGACAGTGTGGGTCAGTATCAGACAGTGTGGGTCAGTATGACAAAGTGTGGGTCAGTATCAGACAGTGTGTGTCAGTATCAGACAGCGTGTGTCACTAACAGACAGTGTGGGTCAGTGTAAGACAGTGTGTGTCAGTACCAGACAGTGAATGTCAATGTAAGACAGTGTGTGTCAGTATCAGACTGTGTGCGTCTGTATCAGACAATGTGCGTAACTACCAGACAGTGAGTGTCAGTATAAGACAGTGTGGGTCAGTGTAAGACAGTGTGTGTCAGTATCAGACAGTGTGTGTTAGAAAAAGACATTGTGGGTATGTATAAGACAGTGTGGGTCAGTATAAGACAGTGTGGGTCAGTATAAAACAGTGTTGGTCAGTATAAGACAGTGTGGGTCAGTATAAGAGAGTGTCTGTCAGAATAAGTCAGTGTGTGTCAGTATAAGACAGTGTGTGTCAGTATCAGACAGTGTGCGTCAGTATAAGACAGTGTGGGACAGTATAAGACAGTGTCTGTCAGTATAAGACTGTGTGGGTCAGTATAAGTCAGTGTGTGTCAGTATCAGACAGTGTGCGTCAGTATAAGACAGTGTGGGACAGTATAAGACAGTGTCTGTCAGTATAAGACAATGTGGGTCAGTATAAGTCAGTGTGTGTCAGTATCAGACAGTGTGGGTCAGTATAAGTCAGTGTGGGTCAGTGTAAGACAGTGTTTCTCAGTATCAGACAGCATTTGTCAGTAACAGACAGTGTGGGTCAGTGTAAGACAGTGTGTGTCAGTATCAGACAATGTGGGTCAGTATAAAACAGTGTGGGTCAGTATCAGACAGTGTGTGTCAGTCAGACAGCGTGTGTCAGTATCAGACATTGTAGGTCAGTATCAGAAAGTGTGGGTCAGTATCAGAAAGTGTGTGTCAGTATCAGACAGTGTGGGTCAGTATCAGACAGTGTGTGTCAGTATCAGACATTGTGGGTCAGTATCAGAAAGTGTGGGTCAGTATCAGACATTGTGGGTCAGTATCAGAAAGTGTGGGTCAGTATCAGAAAGTGTGTGTCAGTATCAGACAGTGTGGGTCAGTATCAGACAGTGTGGGTCAGTATAAGACAGTGTCTGTCAGTATAAGACAGTGTGGGTCAGTATCAGACAGTCTGGGTCAGTATCAGACAATGTGGGTCAGTATAAGACAGTGTATGTCATTATAAGACAGTGTGGGTCAGTATAAGACAGTGTGGATCAGTAAAAGACTGTGTATGTCAGTATAAGATAGTGTGGGTCAGTATCAGACAGTGTGGGTCAGTATCAGACAGTGTGGGTCAGTATAGGACAGTGTCTGTCAGTATCAGAAAGTGTGGGTCAGTATCAGACAGTCTGGGTCAGTATCAGACAGTGTGGGTCAGTATAAGACAGTGTCTGTCAGTATAAGTCAGTGAGGGTCAGTATAAGACAGTGTCTGTCAGTATAAGAAAGTGTGGGTCAGTATAAGACAGTGTGGATCAGTAAAAGACTGTGTATGTCAGTTTCAGACAGTGTGGGTCAGTATCAGACAGTGTCTGTCAGTATAAGTCAGTGTGGGTCAGTATCAGACAGTCTGCGTCAGAATAAGACAGTATCTGTCAGTATAAGACAGTGTGGGTCAGTATAAGACAGTGTGGTCAGTATAAGACAGTGTGGTCAGTATAAGACAGTGTGTGTCAGTATAAGACAGTGTGGTCAGTACAAGACAGTGTCTGTCAGTAGAAGACCGAATCAGTCCAAAGATGTGCAGGTTAGGTGGATTTGCCATGTTAAATTGTCCTTAGTGTTGGGTTGGGTTATGGGGATAGGGTGGAGGTGTGGGCTTGGGTAGGGTGCTCTTTCCAAGAGCCGGTGCAGACTCGATGGGCTGAATGGCCTCCTTCTGCACTGTAAATTCTATGAAATAAAAAAAAAGACAGTGTTTGTCAGTATCAGGCAGTGTAGGTCAGTATCAGACAATGTCTGTCAGTATAAGACAGTGTGGGTCAGTATCAGACAGTGTGGGTCAGTATAAGACCGTGAGGGTCAGCATCAGGCAGTGTGGGTCAGTATCAGACAATATCTGCCAGTACAAGACAGTGACTGTCAGTATCAGAAAGTGTGGGTCAGTATAAGACAGTGTGGTCAGTATAAGACAGTGTCTGTCAGTATCAGACAGTGTGGGTCAGTATAAGACAGTGTGGTCAGTATAAGACTGTGTGGGTCAGTATAAGACAGTGTGGGTCAGTATAAGACGTTGTTTGTCAGTATAAGACTGTGTGGGTCAGTATAAGACAGTGTAGGTCAGTATCACACAGTGTGTGTCAGTATCAGACAGCGTGTGTCAGTAACAGACAGTGTGGGTCAGTGTAAGACAGTGTGTGTCAGTATCAGACAGTGTGAGTCAGTATAAGATAGTGTGGGTCAGTGTAAGACAGTGTTTGTCAGTATCAGACAGTGTGCGTCAGTATAAGACTGTGTCTGTCAGTATAAGACATGTGGGTCAGTATCAGACAGTGTGGGTCAGTATAAGACAGTGTGTGTCAGTATAAGACAGTGTCTGTTAGTATAAGGCAGAGTGTGTCAGTATAGGACAATGTGGGTCAGTATCAGACAGTATGGGTCAGTATAAGACAGTGTGGGTCAGTATCAGACAGTGTCTGTCCGTATCAGAAAGTGTGTGTCAGTATCAGACGGTGTGGGTCAGTATCAGAAAGTGTGGGTCAGTATAAGACAGTGTGGGTCAGTATAAGACAGTATGGGTCAGTATAAGACAGTGTGGGTCAGTATGACAAAGTGTGGTTCAGTATCAGACAGTGTGGTTCAGTATCGGACAGTGTGTGTCAGTATAAGACAGTGTGGGTCAGTATCAGACAGAGTGTGTCAGTATCAGTCAATGTGGGTCAGTATCAGACAGTGTGGGTCAGGATCAGAAAGTTTGTGTCAGTATGAGACAGTGTGGGTCAGTATAGGAAAGTGTGGGTCAGTATCAGAAAGTGTGTGTCAGTATTAGATAGTGTGGATCAGTAAAAGACTGTGTATGTCAGTATCAGACAGTGTGGGTCAGTATAAAACAGTGTGGATCAGTAAAAGACTGTGTATGTCAGTATCAGACAGTGTGGGTCAGTATCAGGAAGTGTGTTTCAGTATCAGACAGTGTGGATCATTAAAAGACTGTGTATATCAGTATCAGACAGTGTGTGTCAGTATAAGACTGTGTGGGTCAGTATCAGAAAGTGTGTGTCAGTATCAGACAGTGTGGGCCAGTATCAGACAGTGTGGTTCAGTATCAGACAGTGTCTGTCAGTATCAGACAGTGTGTGTCAGTATGAGACAATGTTTGTCAGTATCAGACAGTGTGTGTCAGTATAACACAGTGTGGGTCAGTATCAGACAGTGTGTGTCAACATCAGACAATGTGGTTCAGTATCAGACAGTGTGTGTCAGTATCAGACATTGTGGGTCAGTATCAGAAAGTGTGGGTCAGTATCAGAAAGTGTGTGTCAGTATCAGACAGTGTGGGTCAGTATCAGACAGTGTGGGTCAGAAAAGACGGCGTGGGTCAGTATAAGAAAGTGTTGGTCAGTATAAGACAGTGTCTGTCAGTATAAGAAAGTGTGGATCAGTATCAGACAGTGTGAGTCAGTATAAGACAGTGTGGGTTAGTATCCGACAGTGTGGGTTAGTATCAGACAGTGTGGGTCAGTATAAGACAGTGTCCGTCAGTATAAGACAGTGTCTGTCAGTATAAGACGGCGTGGGTCAGTATAAGGAAGTGTGGGTCAGTATCAGACAGTGTGGGTCAGTATCAGACAGTGTGGGTCAGTATGACAAAGTGTGGGTCAGTATCAGACAGTGTGTGTCAGTATCAGACAGCGTGTGTCACTAACAGACAGTGTGGGTCAGTGTAAGACAGTGTGTGTCAGTACCAGACAGTGAATGTCAATGTAAGACAGTGTGTGTCAGTATCAGACTGTGTGCGTCTGTATCAGACAATGTGCGTAACTACCAGACAGTGAGTGTCAGTATAAGACAGTGTGGGTCAGTGTAAGACAGTGTGTGTCAGTATCAGACAGTGTGTGTTAGAAAAAGACATTGTGGGTATGTATAAGACAGTGTGGGTCAGTATAAGACAGTGTGGGTCAGTATAAAACAGTGTTGGTCAGTATAAGACAGTGTGGGTCAGTATAAGAGAGTGTCTGTCAGAATAAGTCAGTGTGTGTCAGTATAAGACAGTGTGTGTCAGTATCAGACAGTGTGCGTCAGTATAAGACAGTGTGGGACAGTATAAGACAGTGTCTGTCAGTATAAGACTGTGTGGGTCAGTATAAGTCAGTGTGTGTCAGTATCAGACAGTGTGCGTCAGTATAAGACAGTGTGGGACAGTATAAGACAGTGTCTGTCAGTATAAGACAATGTGGGTCAGTATAAGTCAGTGTGTGTCAGTATCAGACAGTGTGGGTCAGTATAAGTCAGTGTGGGTCAGTGTAAGACAGTGTTTCTCAGTATCAGACAGCATTTGTCAGTAACAGACAGTGTGGGTCAGTGTAAGACAGTGTGTGTCAGTATCAGACAATGTGGGTCAGTATAAAACAGTGTGGGTCAGTATCAGACAGTGTGTGTCAGTCAGACAGCGTGTGTCAGTATCAGACATTGTAGGTCAGTATCAGAAAGTGTGGGTCAGTATCAGAAAGTGTGTGTCAGTATCAGACAGTGTGGGTCAGTATCAGACAGTGTGTGTCAGTATCAGACATTGTGGGTCAGTATCAGAAAGTGTGGGTCAGTATCAGACATTGTGGGTCAGTATCAGAAAGTGTGGGTCAGTATCAGAAAGTGTGTGTCAGTATCAGACAGTGTGGGTCAGTATCAGACAGTGTGGGTCAGTATAAGACAGTGTCTGTCAGTATAAGACAGTGTGGGTCAGTATCAGACAGTCTGGGTCAGTATCAGACAATGTGGGTCAGTATAAGACAGTGTATGTCATTATAAGACAGTGTGGGTCAGTATAAGACAGTGTGGATCAGTAAAAGACTGTGTATGTCAGTATAAGATAGTGTGGGTCAGTATCAGACAGTGTGGGTCAGTATCAGACAGTGTGGGTCAGTATAGGACAGTGTCTGTCAGTATCAGAAAGTGTGGGTCAGTATCAGACAGTCTGGGTCAGTATCAGACAGTGTGGGTCAGTATAAGACAGTGTCTGTCAGTATAAGTCAGTGAGGGTCAGTATAAGACAGTGTCTGTCAGTATAAGAAAGTGTGGGTCAGTATAAGACAGTGTGGATCAGTAAAAGACTGTGTATGTCAGTTTCAGACAGTGTGGGTCAGTATCAGACAGTGTCTGTCAGTATAAGTCAGTGTGGGTCAGTATCAGACAGTCTGCGTCAGAATAAGACAGTATCTGTCAGTATAAGACAGTGTGGGTCAGTATAAGACAGTGTGGTCAGTATAAGACAGTGTGGTCAGTATAAGACAGTGTGTGTCAGTATAAGACAGTGTGGTCAGTACAAGACAGTGTCTGTCAGTAGAAGACCGAATCAGTCCAAAGATGTGCAGGTTAGGTGGATTTGCCATGTTAAATTGTCCTTAGTGTTGGGTTGGGTTATGGGGATAGGGTGGAGGTGTGGGCTTGGGTAGGGTGCTCTTTCCAAGAGCCGGTGCAGACTCGATGGGCTGAATGGCCTCCTTCTGCACTGTAAATTCTATGAAATAAAAAAAAAGACAGTGTTTGTCAGTATCAGGCAGTGTAGGTCAGTATCAGACAATGTCTGTCAGTATAAGACAGTGTGGGTCAGTATCAGACAGTGTGGGTCAGTATAAGACCGTGAGGGTCAGCATCAGGCAGTGTGGGTCAGTATCAGACAATATCTGCCAGTACAAGACAGTGACTGTCAGTATCAGAAAGTGTGGGTCAGTATAAGACAGTGTGGTCAGTATAAGACAGTGTCTGTCAGTATCAGACAGTGTGGGTCAGTATAAGACAGTGTGGTCAGTATAAGACTGTGTGGGTCAGTATAAGACAGTGTGGGTCAGTATAAGACGTTGTTTGTCAGTATAAGACTGTGTGGGTCAGTATAAGACAGTGTAGGTCAGTATCACACAGTGTGTGTCAGTATCAGACAGCGTGTGTCAGTAACAGACAGTGTGGGTCAGTGTAAGACAGTGTGTGTCAGTATCAGACAGTGTGAGTCAGTATAAGATAGTGTGGGTCAGTGTAAGACAGTGTTTGTCAGTATCAGACAGTGTGCGTCAGTATAAGACTGTGTCTGTCAGTATAAGACATGTGGGTCAGTATCAGACAGTGTGGGTCAGTATAAGACAGTGTGTGTCAGTATAAGACAGTGTCTGTTAGTATAAGGCAGAGTGTGTCAGTATAGGACAATGTGGGTCAGTATCAGACAGTATGGGTCAGTATAAGACAGTGTGGGTCAGTATCAGACAGTGTCTGTCCGTATCAGAAAGTGTGTGTCAGTATCAGACGGTGTGGGTCAGTATCAGAAAGTGTGGGTCAGTATAAGACAGTGTGGGTCAGTATAAGACAGTATGGGTCAGTATAAGACAGTGTGGGTCAGTATGACAAAGTGTGGTTCAGTATCAGACAGTGTGGTTCAGTATCGGACAGTGTGTGTCAGTATAAGACAGTGTGGGTCAGTATCAGACAGAGTGTGTCAGTATCAGTCAATGTGGGTCAGTATCAGACAGTGTGGGTCAGGATCAGAAAGTTTGTGTCAGTATGAGACAGTGTGGGTCAGTATAGGAAAGTGTGGGTCAGTATCAGAAAGTGTGTGTCAGTATTAGATAGTGTGGATCAGTAAAAGACTGTGTATGTCAGTATCAGACAGTGTGGGTCAGTATAAAACAGTGTGGATCAGTAAAAGACTGTGTATGTCAGTATCAGACAGTGTGGGTCAGTATCAGGAAGTGTGTTTCAGTATCAGACAGTGTGGATCATTAAAAGACTGTGTATATCAGTATCAGACAGTGTGTGTCAGTATAAGACTGTGTGGGTCAGTATCAGAAAGTGTGTGTCAGTATCAGACAGTGTGGGCCAGTATCAGACAGTGTGGTTCAGTATCAGACAGTGTCTGTCAGTATCAGACAGTGTGTGTCAGTATGAGACAATGTTTGTCAGTATCAGACAGTGTGTGTCAGTATAACACAGTGTGGGTCAGTATCAGACAGTGTGTGTCAACATCAGACAATGTGGTTCAGTATCAGACAGTGTGTGTCAGTATCAGACATTGTGGGTCAGTATCAGAAAGTGTGGGTCAGTATCAGAAAGTGTGTGTCAGTATCAGACAGTGTGGGTCAGTATCAGACAGTGTGGGTCAGTATAAGACAGTGTCTGTCAGTATAAATCAGTGTGGGTCAGTATCAGACAGTCTGGGTAAGTATCAGACAATGTGGGTCAGTATAAGTCAGTGTCTGTCAGTATAAGACAGTGTGGGTCAGTATAAGACAGTGTGGATCAGTAAAAGACTGTGTATGTCAGTATCAGACAGTGTTGTTCAGTATCAGACAGTGTGGGTCAGTATCAGACAGTGTGTGTCAGTATAAGACAGTATGGGTCAGTATCAGAAAGTGTGGGTCAGTATCAGACAGTGTGGGACAGAATAAGACAGTGTCTGTCAGTATAAGACAGTGTGGGTCAGTATCAGAAAGTCTGGGTCATTATCAGACAATGTCGGTCAGTATAAGACAGTGTCTGTCAGTATAAGACAGTGTGGGTCAGTATCAGACAGTGTGGGTCAGTATCAGACAATGTGGGTCAGTATAAGACAGTGTCTGTCAGTATAAGTCAGTGTGGGTCAGTATCAGACAGTGTGGGTCAGTATCAGACAATGTCGGTCAGTATAAGACAGTGTCTGTCAGTATAATACAGTGTGCGTCATTCTAAGACAGTGTCTGTCAGTATCAGACAATATGGGTCAGTATCAGACAGTGTGGGTCAGTATAAGTCAGTGTGGGTCAGTATCAGACAGTGTGGGTCAGTATAAGACGGTGTGGGTCAGTATAAGAAAGTGTGGGTCAGTATAACACAGTGTCTGTCAGTATAAGTCAGTGTGGGTCAGTATCAGACAGTCTGCGTCAGAATAAGACAGTATCTGTCAGTATAAGACAGTGTGGGTCAGTATCAGACAGTATGGGTCATTATCAGACAGTGTGTGTCAGTATAAGACAGTGTCTGTCAGTATCAGGCAGAGTGTGTCAGTAAAAGACAGTGTGGGTCAGTATCAGACAGTCTCTGTCCTGATCAGAAAGTGTGTGTCAGTATCAGACAGTGTGGGTCAGTATCTGAAAGTGTGGGTCAGTATAAGACATTGTGGGTTAGTATAAGACAGTGTGGGTCAGTGTAAGACAGTGTCTGTCAGTACAAGACAGTGACTGTCAGTACCAGAAAGTTTGGGTCAGTATCAGACAGTGTGGGTCAGTATAAGACAGTGTGCGTCAGTATCAGAAAGTGTGGGTCGTATAACACAGTGTGAGTCAGTATAAGACAGTGTCTGTCAGTATTATGCAGAGTGTGTCAGTATTTGACTTTGTGGGTCAGTATCAGAAAGTGTCTGTCAGTATCAGACAGTGTGTGTCAGTATCAGGCAATGTGTGTCAGTATCAGACAGTGTGTGTCAGTATAAGACAGTGTGGGTCAGTATCAGACAGTGTGTGTCAGCATCAGACAATGTGGTTCAGTATCAGACAGTGTGTGTCAGTATCAGACATTGTGGGTCAGTATCAGAAAGTGTGGGTCAGTATCAGAAAGTGTGTGTCAGTATCAGACAGTGTGGGTCATTATCAGTCAGTGTGGGTCAGTATAAGACAGTGTCTGTCAGTATAAGACAGTGTGGGTCAGTATCAGACAGTCTGGGTCAGTATCAGACAATGTGGGTCAGTATAAGACAGTGTCTGTCAGTATAAGACAGTGTGGGTCAGTATAAGACAGTGTGGATCAGTAAAAGACTGTGTATGTCAGTATCAGACAGTGTGGGTCAGTATCAGACAGTGTGGGTCAGTATCAGACAGTGGGGGTCAGTATCAGACAGTGTGGGTCAGTATAAGACAGTGTCTGTCAGTATAAGACAGTGTGGGTCAGTATCAGACAGTCTGGGTCAGTATCAGACAATGTGCGTCAGTATAAGACAGTGTCTGTCAGTATAAGACAGTGTGGGTCAGTATAAGACAGTGTGGATCAGTAAAAGACTGTGTATGTCAGGATCAGACAGTGTGGGTCAGTATCAGACAGTGTGGGTCAGTATCAGACAGTGTGGGTCAGTATAAGACAGTGTCTGTCAGTATAAGACAGTGTGGGTCAGTATCAGACAGTCTGGGTCAGTATCAGACAATGTGGGTCAGTATAAGACAGTGCCTGTCAGTATAAGAAAGTGTGGGTCAGTATAAGACAGTGTGGGTCAGTATAAGACAGTGTGGTCAGTATAAGACAGTGTGGGTCAGAATCAGACAGTGTGGGTCAGTATAAGACAGTGTGGTCAGTATAAGACTGTGTGGGTCAGTATAAGACAGTGTGGGTCAGTATAAGACAGTGTGGGTCAGTATAAGACGTTGTCTGTCAGTATAAGACTGTGTGGGTCAGTATAAGACAGTGTAGGTCAGTATCACACAGTGTGTGTCAGTATCAGACAGCGTGTGTCAGTAACAGACAGTGTGGGTCAGTGTAAGACAGTGTGTGTCAGTATCAGACAGTGTGAGTCAGTATAAGATAGTGTGGGTCAGTATCAGACAATGTCGGTCAGTATAAGACAGTGTCTGTCAGTTTAAGACAGTGTGGGTCAGTATCAGACAGTGTGGGTCATAATCAGACAATGTGGGTCAGTATAAGACAGTGACTGTCAGTATAAAACAGTGTGGGTCAGTATCAGACAGTGTGGGTCAGTATCAGACAATGTGGGTCAGTATAAGACAGTGTCTGTCAGTATAATACAGTGTGCGTCATTCTAAGGCAGTGTCTGTCAGTATCAGACAATATGGGTCAGTATCAGACAGTGTGGGTCAGTATAAGTCAGTGTGGGTCAGTATCAGACAGTGTGGGTCAGTATAAGTCAGTGTGGGTTCGTATCAGACAGTGTGGGTCAGTATAAGAGAGTGTCCGTCAGTATATGACAGTGTCTGTCAGTATAAGATGGCGTGGGTCAGTATAAGAAAGTGTGGGTCAGTATCAGACAGTGTGGGTCAGTATCAGACAGTGTGTGTCAGTATCAGACAGCCTGTGTCAGTAACAGACAGTGTGGGTCAGTGTAAGACAGTGTGTGTCAGTACCAGACAGTGAGTGTCAATGTAAGACAGTGTGTGTCAGTATCAGACTGTGTGCGTCTGTATCAGACAATGTGGGTCAGTACCAGACAGTGAGTGTCAGTATATGACAGTGTGGGTCAGTGTAAGGCAGTGTGTGTCATTATCAGAAAGTGTGTATTAGAAAAATGCATTCTGGGTATGTATAAGACAGTGTGGGTCAGCATAAGACAGTGTGGGTCAGTATAAGACAGTGTGGGTCAGTATAAGACGGTGTCTGTCAGTATAATACAGTGTGTGTCAGTATAATACAGTGTGGGTCAGTATAAGACAGTGTCTGTCGGTATAAGTTAGGGTGGGTCAATGTAAGACAGTGTGTGTCAGTATCAGACTGTGTGGGTCAGTATAAGTCAGTGTGGGTCAGTATAAACAGTGTGTGTCAGTATCAGACAGTGTGGGTCAGTATAAGCCAGTGTCTGTCAGTATAAGATAGTGTGGGTCAATGTAAGACAGTGTGTGTCAGTATCAGACTGTGTGGGTCTGTATCAGACAATGTGGGTCAGTATCAGACAGTGTGTGTCAGTATCAGACAGCGTGTGTCAGTATCAGACAGCGTGTGTCAGTAACAGAAAGTGTGGGTCAGTGTAAAACAGTGTGTGTCTTTACCAGACAGTGAGTGTCAGTATAAGACAGTGTCTGTCAGTGTATGACAGTGTCTGTCAGTATAAGACAGTGTGTGTCAGTATAAGACAGTGTGTGTCAATGTAAGACAGTGTGGGTCAGTATCAGACGGTGTGGGTCTGTATCAGACAATGTGGGTCAGTACCAGACAGTGAGTGTCAGTATAAGACTGTGTGGGTCAGTGTAAGACAGTGTGTGTCAGGATCAGACAGTGTGTGTTAGAAAAAGACAGTGTGGGTATGTATAAGACAGTGTGGGTCAGTATCAGACAGTGTCTGTCAGTATAAGACAGTGTGGGTCAGTATAAGACAGTGTGTGTCAGTATCAGACAGTGTGGGTCAGTATAAGACAGTGTGTGCCAGTATCAGACAGTGTGGGTCAGTATAATACAGTGTGGGTCAGTATAAGACAGTGTGGGTCAGTATCAGGCAGTGTGGGTCAGTATCAGACAGTGTGGGTCAGTATAAGATATTGTGGGTCAGTATCAGTCCGTGTGGGTCAGTAGAAGACAATGTGGGTCAGTATCAGACAGTGTGGGTCTGTGTAAGACAGTGTCTGTCAGTATCAGACAGTGTGGGTCAGTATAAGACAGTGTGGTCAGTATAAGTCTGTGTGGGTCAGTATAAGACAGTGTCTGTCGGTGTAAGATAGTGTGGGTCAATGTAAGACAGTGTGTGTCAGTATCAGACTGTGTGGATCAGTATAAGTCAGTGTGGGTCAGTATAAGACAGTGTGTGTCAGAATCAGACAGTGTGGGTCAGTATAAGCCAGTGTCTGTCAGTATAAGATAGTGTGGGTCAATGTAAGACAGTGTGTGTCAGTATCAGACTGTGTGGGTCTGTATCAGACAATGTGGGTCAGTATCAGACAGTGTGTGTCAGTATCAGACAGCGTGTGTCAGTAACAGACAGTGTGGGTCAGTGTAAAACAGTGTGTGTCTTTACCAGACAGTGAGTGTCAGTATAAGACAGTGTCTGTCAGTGTATGACAGTGTCTGTCAGTATAAGACAGTGTGGGTCAGTATAAGACCGTGAGGGTCAGCATCAGGCAGTGTGGGTCAGTATCAGACAATATCTGTCAGTATAAGACAGTGTGGGTCAGTATCAGACAGTGTGGGTCAGTATCAGAAAGTGTGGGTCAGTATAAGACAGTGTGGTCAGTATAAGACAGTGTCTGTCAGTATCAGACAGTGTGGGTCAGTATAAGACAGTGTGGTCAGTATAAGACTGTGTGGGTCAGTATAAGACAGTGTGGGTCAGTATAAGAGAGTGTGGGTCAGTATAAGACGTTGTCTGTCAGTATAAGACTGTGTGGGTCAGTATAAGACAGTGTAGGTCAGTATCACACAGTGTGTGTCAGTATCAGACAGCGTGTGTCAGTAACAGACAGTGTGGGTCAGTGTAAGACAGTGTGTGTCAGTATCAGACAGTGTGAGTCAGTATAAGATAGTGTGGGTCAGTGTAAGACAGTGTTTGTCAGTATCAGACAGTGTGCGTCAGTATAAGACAGTGTCTGTCAGTATAAGACAGTGTGGGTCAGTATCAGACAGTGTGGGTCAGTATAAGACAGTGTCTGTTAGTATAAGGCAGAGTGTGTCAGGAGAAGACAATGTGGGTCAGTATCAGACAGTATGGGTCAGTATAAGACAGTGTGGGTCAGTATCAGACAGTGTCTGTCCGTATCAGAAAGTGTGTGTCAGTATCAGACAGTGTGGGTCAGTATCAGAAAGTGTGGGTCAGTATAAGACAGTGTGGGTCAGTATAAGACAGTATGGGTCAGTATAAGACAGTGTGGGTCAGTATGACAAAGTGTGGTTCAGTATCAGACAGTGTGGTTCAGTATCGGACAGTGTGTGTCAGTATAAGACAGTGTGGGTCAGTATCAGACAGAGTGTGTCAGTATCAGTCAATGTGGGTCAGTATCATACAGTGTGGTCAGGATCAGAAAGTTTGTGTCAGTATGAGACAGTGTGGGTCAGTATCAGAAAGTGTGGGTCAGTATCAGAAAGTGTGTGTCAGTATTGGATAGTGTGGATCAGTAAAAGACTGTGTATGTCAGTATCAGACAGTGTGGGTCAGTATAAAACAGTGTGGATCAGTAAAAGACTGCGTATGTCAGTATCAGACAGTGTGGGTCAGTATCAGGAAGTGTGTTTCAGTATCAGACAGTGTGGATCAGTAAAAGACTGTGTATGTCAGTATCAGACAGTGTGTGTCAGTATAAGACAGTGTGTGTCAGTATCAGACAGTGTCTGTCAGTATTAGACAGAGTGGGTCATTACAAGACAGTGTGGGTCAGTATAAGACAGTGTGGTCAGTATAAGACAGTGTGGGTCAGTATAAGACAGTGTGTGTCAGTAACAGACAGTGTGGGTCAGTGTAAGACAGTGTCTGTCAGTATAAGACAGTGTGGTTCAGTATCAGACAGTATGGGTCAGTATAACACAGTGTGGGTCAGTATAAGTCAGTGTGGGTCAGTATCAGACAGTGTCTGTCCGTATGAGAAAGTGTGTGTCAGTATCAAACAGTGTGGGTCAGTATAAGACAGTGTGGGTCAGTGTAAGACAGTGTGTGCCAGTATCAGACAGTGTGGGTCAATATAATACAGTGTGGGTCAGTATAAGACAGTGTGGGTCAGTATCAGGCAGTGTGGGTCAGTATCAGACAGTGTGGGTCAGTATAAGATATTGTGGGTCAGTATCAGTCCGTGTGGGTCAGTAGAAGACAATGTGGGTCAGTATCAGACAGTGTGGGTCTGTGTAAGACAGTGTCTGTCAGTATCAGACAGTGTGGGTCAGTATAAGACAGTGTGGTCAGTATAAGACTGTGTGGGTCAGTATAAGACAGTGTCTGTCGGTGTAAGATAGTGTGGGTCAATGTAAGACAGTGTGTGTCAGTATCAGACTGTGTGGATCAGTATAAGTCAGTGTGGGTCAGTATAAGACAGTGTGTGTCAGAATCAGACAGTGTGGGTCAGTATAAGCCAGTGTCTGTCAGTATAAGATAGTATGTGGGTCAATGTAAGACAGTGTGTGTCAGTATCAGACTGTGTGGGTCTGTATCAGACAATGTGGGTCAGTATCAGACAGTGTGTGTCAGTATCAGACAGCGTGTGTCAGTAACAGACAGTGTGGGTCAGTGTAAAACAGTGTGTGTCTTTACCAGACAGTGAGTGTCAGTATAAGACAGTGTCTGTCAGTGTATGACAGTGTCTGTCAGTATAAGACAGTGTGGGTCAGTATAAGACCGTGAGGGTCAGCATCAGGTATTGTGGGTCAGTATCAGACAATATCTGTCAGTATAAGACAGTGTGGGTCAGTATCAGACAGTGTGGGTCAGTATCAGAAAGTGTGGGTCAGTATAAGACAGTGTGGTCAGTATAAGACAGTGTCTGTCAGTATCAGACAGTGTGGGTCAGTATAAGACAGTGTGGTCAGTATAAGACTGTGTGGGTCAGTATAAGACAGTGTGGGTCAGTATAAGACAGTGTGGGTCAGTATAAGACGTTGTCTGTCAGTATAAGACTGTGTGGGTCAGTATAAGACAGTGTAGGTCAGTATCACACAGTGTGTGTCAGTATCAGACAGCGTGTGTCAGTAACAGACAGTGTGGGTCAGTATAAGACAGTGTGTGTCAGTATCAGACAGCGTGTGTCAGTAACAGACAGTGTGGGTCAGTGTAAGACAGTGTGTGTCAGTATCAGACAGTGTGAGTCAGTATAAGATAGTGTGGGTCAGTGTAAGACAGTGTTTGTCAGTATCAGACAGTGTGCGTCAGTATAAGACAGTGTCTGTCAGTATAAGACAGTGTGGGTCAGTATCAGACAGTGTGGGTCAGTATAAGACAGTGTCTGTTAGTATAAGGCAGAGTGTGTCAGGAGAAGACAATGTGGGTCAGTATCAGACAGTATGGGTCAGTATAAGACAGTGTGGGTCAGTATCAGACAGTGTCTGTCCGTATCAGAAAGTGTGTGTCAGTATCAGACAGTGTGGGTCAGTATCAGAAAGTGTGGGTCAGTATAAGACAGTGTGGGTCAGTATAAGACAGTATGGGTCAGTATAAGACAGTGTGGGTCAGTATGACAAAGTGTGGTTCAGTATCAGACAGTGTGGTTCAGTATCGGACAGTGTGTGTCAGTATAAGACAGTGTGGGTCAGTATCAGACAGAGTGTGTCAGTATCAGTCAATGTGGGTCAGTATCAGACAGTGTGGTCAGGATCAGAAAGTTTGTGTCAGTATAAAACAGTGTGGATCAGTAAAAGACTGTGTATGTCAGTATCAGACAGTGTGGGTCAGTATCAGGAAGTGTGTTTCCGTATCAGACAGTGTGGATCAGTAAAAGACTGTGTATGTCAGTATCAGACAGTGTCTGTCAGTATTAGACAGAGTGGGTCATTACAAGACAGTGTGGGTCAGTATAAGACAGTGTGGTCAGTATAAGACAGTGTGGGTCAGTATAAGACAGTGTGTGTCAGTAACAGACAGTGTGGGTCAGTGTAAGACAGTGTCTGTCAGTATAAGACAGTGTGGTTCAGTATCAGACAGTATGGGTCAGTATAACACAGTGTGGGTCAGTATAAGTCAGTGTGGGTCAGTATCAGACAGTGTCTGTCCGTATGAGAAAGTGTGTGTCAGTATCAAACAGTGTGGGTCAGTATAAGACAGTGTGGGTCAGTGTAAGACAGTGTCTGTCAGTACAAGACAGTGACTGTCAGTATCAGTAAGTGTGGGTCAGTATCAGACGGTGTGGGTCAGTATAAGACAGTGTGGGTCAGTATAAGACAGTGTGGGTCAGTATCAGAAAGTGTGGGTCAGAATAAGACAGTGTGGGTCAGTATAAGGCAGAGTATGTCAGTACAAGAGAGTGTGGGTCAGTATCAGAAAGTGTGTGTCAGTATAAGACAGTGTCTGTCAGTATCAGACCATGTGCGTCAGTATAAGACAGCGTGGGTAAGAATCAGACAGTGTGTGTCAGTATCAGACAGTGTGGGTCAGTATCAGACAGTGTGGTTCAGTATCAGACAGTGTCTGTCAGCATCAGACAGTGTGCGTCAGTATAAGACAGTGTGTGTCAGTATCAGACAGTGTGGGTCAGAAAAGACAGTGTGTGTCAGTATTAGAAAGTGTGTATCAGTATAAGACAGTGTCTGTCAGTATCAGACCATGTGCGTCAGTATAAGACAGCGTGGGTAAGTATCAGACAGTGTGTGTCAGTATCAGACAGTGTGGGTCAGTATCAGAAAGTGTGGGTCAGTATCAGAAAGTGTGTGTCAGTATCAGACAGTGTGGGTCAGTATCAGACAGTGTGGGTCAATATCAGAAAGTGTCTGTCAGTATAAGACAGTGTGGGTCAGTATCAGACAGTGTGGTCAGTATAAGACAGTGTCTGTCAGTGTAAGACAGTGTGGATCAGTATAAGACAGTGTGGGTCAGTATAAGACAGTGTGTGTCAGTATCAGACAGTGTGGGTCAGTATCAGACAGTGTGGGTCAGTATCAGACAGTGTGGGTCAGTATAAGACAGTGCCTGTCAGTATCAGACAGTGTGGTTCAGTATCAGACAGTGTGGGTCAGTATAAGACAGTTTGTGTCAGAATAAGACAGTGTCTGTCAGTATCAGACAGTGTTGGTCAGTATAAGACAGTGTCTGTCAGTATAAGACAGTGTGGGTCGTATAACACAGTGTGAGTCAGTATAAGACAGTGTCTGTCAGTATTATGCAGAGTGTGTCAGTATTTGACTGTGTGGGTCAGTATCAGAAAGTGTGTGTCAGTATCAGACAGTGTGGTTCAATATCAGACAGTGTCTGTCAGTATCAGACAGTGTGTGTCAGTATCAGGCAATGTGTGTCAGTATCAGACAGTGTTGGTCAGTATAAGACAGTGTCTGTCAGTATAAGACAGTGTGGGTCAGTATAAGACAGTGTGGGTCGTATAAACCAGTGTGAGTCAGTATAAGACAGTGTCTGTCAGTATAAGACAGTGTAGGTCAGTATCACACAGTGTGTGTCAGTATCAGACAGCGTGTGTCAGTACCAGACAGTGTGGGTCAGTGTAAGACAGTGTGTGTCAGTATCAGACAGTGTGAGTCAGTATAAGATAGTGTGGGTCAGTATCAGACAATGTCGGTCAGTATAAGACAGTGCCTGTCAGTTTAAGACAGTGTAGGTCAGTATCAGACTGTGTGGGTCATTATCAGACAATGTGGGTCAGTACAAGACAGTGACTGTCAGTATAAGACAGTGTGGGTCAGTATCAGACAGTGTGGGTCAGTATCAGACAATGTGGGTCAGTATAAGACAGTGTCTGTCAGTATAATACAGTGTGCGTCATTCTAAGGCAGTGTCTGTCAGTATCAGACAATATGGGTCAGTATCAGACAGTGTGGGTCAGTTTCAGTCAGTGTGGGTCAGTATCAGACAGTGTGGGTCAGTATAAGACAGTGTGGGTTAGTATCAGACAGTGTGGGTCAGTATAAGAGAGTGTCCGTCAGTATAAGACAGTGTCTGTCAGTATAAGATGGCGCGGGTCAGTATAAGAAAGTGTGGGTCAGTATAAGACAGTGTGGGTCAGTATAAGACAGTGTGGGTCAGTATCAGACAGTGTGTGTCAGTGCAAGACAGTGTGGGTCAGTATAAGACGGTGTCTGTCAGTATAATACAGTGTGTGTCAGTATAATACAGTGTGGGTCAGTATAAGACAGTGTCTGTCGGTATAAGATAGTGTGGGTCAGTGTAAGGCAGTGTGTGTCATTATCAGACAGTGTGTGTTAGAAAAATACATTGTGGGTATGTATAAGACAGTGTGGGTCAGTATAAGACAGTGTGGGTCAGTATAAGACAGTGTGGGTCAGTATAAGACGGTGTCTGTCAGTATAATACAGTGTGTGTCAGTATAATACAGTGTGGGTCAGTATAAGACAGTGTCTGTCGGTATAAGATAGTGTGGGTCAATGTAAGACAGAGTGTGTCAGTATCAGACTGTGTGGGTCAGTATAAGTCAGTGTGGGTCAGTATAAGACAGTGTGTGTCAGTATCAGACAGTGTGGGTCAGTATAAGCCAGTGTCTGTCAGTATAAGATAGTGTGGGTCAATGTAAGACAGTGTGTGTCAGTATCAGACTGTGTGGGTCTGTATCAGACAATGTGGGTCAGTATCAGACAGTGTGTGTCAGTATCAGACAGCGCGTGTCAGTATCAGTCAGCGTGTGTCAGTAACAGAAAGTGTGGGTCAGTGTAAAACAGTGTGTGTCTTTACCAGACAGTGAGCGTCAGTATAAGACAGTGTCTGTCAGTGTATGACAGTGTCTGTCAGTATAAGACAGTGTGTGTCAGTATAAGACAGTGTGTGTCAATGTAAGACAGTGTGGGTCAGTATCAGACTGTGTGGGTCTGTATCAGACAATGTGGGTCAGTACCAGACAGTGAGTGTCAGTATAAGACTGTGTGGGTCAGTGTAAGACAGTGTGTGTCAGGATCAGACAGTGTGTGTTAGAAAAAGACAGTGTGGGTATGTATAAGACAGTGTGGGTCAGTATCAGACAGAGTCTGTCAGTATAAGACAGTGTGGGTCAGTATAAGACAGTGTGTGTCAGTATCAGACAGTGTGGGTCAGTATAAGACAGTGTGTCCCAGTATCAGACAGTGTGGGTCAGTATAATACAGTGTGGGTCAGTATAAGACAGTGTGGGTCAGTATCAGGCAGTGTGGGTCAGTATCAGACAGTGTGGGTCAGTATAAGACATTGTGGGTCAGTATCAGTCCGTGTGGGTCAGTATAAGACAGTGTGGGTCAGTATCAGACAGTGTGGGTCTGTGTAAGACAGTGTCTGTCAGTATCAGACAGTGTGGGTCAGTGTAAGACAGTGTGGTCTGTATAAGACTGTGTGGGTCAGTATAAGACAGTGTGGGTCAGTATAAGACAGTATGGGTCAGTATAAGACGTTGTCTGTCAGTATAAGACTGTGTGGGTCAGCATAAGACAGTGTAGGTCAGTATCACACAGTGTGTGTCAGTATCAGACAGCGTGTGTCAGTAACAGACAGTGTGGGTCAGTGTAAGACAGTGTGTGTCAGTATCAGACAGTGTGAGTCAGTATAAGATAGTGTGGGTCAGTGTAAGACAGTGTCTGTCAGTATCAGACCGTGTGCGTCAGTATAAGACAGCGTGGGTAAGTATCAGACAGTGTGGGTCAGTATCAGACAGTGTGGGTCAGTATCAGACAGTGTGTGTCAGTATCAGACAGTGTGGGTCAGTATCAGACAGTGTGGGTCAGTATAAGACAGTGCCTGTCAGTATCAGACAGTGTGGTTCAGTATCAGACAGTGTGGGTCAGTATAAGACAGTTTGTGTCAGAATAAGACAGTGTCTGTCAGTATCAGACAGTGTTGGTCAGTATAAGACAGTGTCTGTCAGTATAAGACAGTGTGGGTCGTATAACACAGTGTGAGTCAGTATAAGACAGTGTCTGTCAGTATTATGCAGAGTGTGTCAGTATTTGACTGTGTGGGTCAGTATCAGAAAGTGTGTGTCAGTATCAGACAGTGTGGTTCAATATCAGACAGTGTCTGTCAGTATCAGACAGTGTGTGTCAGTATCAGGCAATGTGTGTCAGTATCAGACAGTGTTGGTCAGTATAAGACAGTGTCTGTCAGTATAAGACAGTGTGGGTCAGTATAAGACAGTGTGGGTCGTATAACACAGTGTGAGTCAGTATAAGACAGTGTCCGTCAGAATAAGACAGTGTAGGTCAGTATCACACAGTGTGTGTCAGTATCAGACAGCGTGTGTCAGTAACAGACAGTGTGGGTCAGTGTAAGACAGTGTGTGTCAGTATCAGACAGTGTGAGTAAGTATAAGATAGTGTGGGTCAGTATCAGACAATGTCGGTCAGTATAAGACAGTGCCTGTCAGTTTAAGACAGTGTAGGTCAGTATCAGACAGTTGGGGTCATTATCAGACAATGTGGGTCAGTACAAGACAGTGACTGTCAGTATAAGACAGTGTGGGTCAGTATCAGACAGTGTGGGTCAGTATCAGACAATGTGGGTCAGTATAAGACAGTGTCTGTCAGTATAATACAGTGTGCGTCATTCTAAGGCAGTGTCTGTCAGTATCAGACAATATGGGTCAGTATCAGACAGTGTGGGTCAGTTTCAGTCAGTGTGGGTCAGTATCAGACAGTGTGGGTCAGTATAAGACAGTGTGGGTTAGTATCAGACAGTGTGGGTCAGTATAAGAGAGTGTCCGTCAGTATAAGACAGTGTCTGTCAGTATAAGATGGCGTGGGTCAGTATAAGAAAGTGTGGGTCAGTATAAGACAGTGTGGGTCAGTATAAGACAGTGTGGGTCAGTATCAGACAGTGTGTGTCAGTGTAAGACAGTGTGGGTCAGTATAAGACAGTGTCTGTCGGTATAAGATAGTGTGGGTCAGTGTAAGGCAGTGTGTGTCATTAGTGTATTAGTGAGAGGCAGCACGGTTTTGTGAAGGGGAGGTCGTGTCTCACTAACTTGATAGAGTTTTTCGAGGAGGTCACTAAGATGATTGATGCAGGTAGGGCAGTGGATGTTGTCTACATGGACTTCAGTAAGGCCTTTGACAAGGTCCCTCATGGTAGACTAGTACAAAAGGTGAAGTCACACGGGATCAGGGGTGAGCTGGCAAGGTGGATTCAGAACTGGCTAGGCCATAGAAGGCAGAGGGTAGCAATGGAGGGATGCTTTTCTAATTGGAGGGCTGTGACCAGTGGTGTTCCACAGGGATCAGTGCTGGGACCTTTGCTGTTTGTAGTATATATAAATGATTTGGAGGAAAATGTAACTGGTCTGATTAGTAAGTTTGCAGACGACACAAAGGTTGGTGGAATTGCGGATAGCGATGAGGACTGTCTGAGGATACAGCAGGATTTAGGTTGTCTGGAGACTTGGGCGGAGAGATGGCAGATGGAGTTTAACCCGGACAAATGTGAGGTAATGCATTTTGGAAGGGCTAATGCAGGTAGGGAATATACAGTGAATGGTAGAACCCTCAAGAGTATTGAAAGTCAAAGAGATCTAGGAGTACAGGTCCACAGGTCATTGAAAGGGGCAACACAGGTGGAGAAGGTAGTCAAGAAGGCATACGGCATGCTTGCCTTCATTGGACGGGGCATTGAGTATAAGAATTGGCAAGTCATGTTGCAGCTGTATAGAACCTTAGTTAGGCCACACTTGGAGTATAGTGTTCAATTCTGGTCGCCACACTACCAGAAGGATGTGGAGGCTTTAGAGAGGGTGCAGAAGAGATTTACCAGAATGTTGCCTGGTATGGAGGGCATAAGCTATGAGGAGCGATTGAATGAACTCGGTTTGTTCTCTCTGGAACGAAGGAGGTTGAGGGGCGACCTGATAGAGGTCTACAAAATTATGAGGGGCATAGACAGAGTGGATAGTCAGAGGCTTTTCCCCAGGGTAGAGGGGTCAATTACTAGGGGGCATAGGTTTAAGGTGAGAGGGGCAAGGTTTAGAGTAGATGTACGAGGCAAGTTTTTTACGCAGAGGGTAGTGGGTGCCTGGAACTCGCTACCGGAGGAGGTAGTGGAAGCAGGGACGATAGGGACATTTAAGGGGCATCTTGACAAATATATGAATAGGATGGGAATAGAAGGATACGGACCCAGGAAGTGTAGAAGATTGTAGTTTAGTCGGGCAGTATGGTCGGCGCGGGCTTGGAGGGCCGAAGGGCCTGTTCCTGTGCTGTACATTTCTTTGTTCTTTGTTCTTTGATCAGACAGTGTGTGTTAGAAAAATACATTGTGGGTATGTATAAGACAGTGTGGGTCAGTATAAGACAGTGTGGGTCAGTATAAGACAGTGTGGGTCAGTATAAGACGGTGTCTGTCAGTATAATACAGTGTGTGTCAGTATAATACAGTGTGGGTCAGTATAAGACAGTGTCTGTCGGTATAAGATAGTGTGGGTCAATGTAAGACAGTGTGTGTCAGTATCAGACTGTGTGGGTCAGTATAAGTCAGTGTGGGTCAGTATAAGACAGTGTGTGTCAGTATCAGACAGTGTGGGTCAGTATAAGCCAGTGTCTGTCAGTATAAGATAGTGTGGGTCAATGTAAGACAGTGTGTGTCAGTATCAGACTGTGTGGGTCTGTATCAGACAATGTGGGTCAGTATCAGTCAGTGTGTGTCAGTATCAGACAGCGTGTGTCAGTATCAGTCAGCGTGTGTCAGTGACAGAAAGTGTGGGTCAGTGTAAAACAGTGTGTGTCTTTACCAGACAGTGAGTGTCAGTATAAGACAGTGTCTGTCAGTGTATGACAGTGTCTGTCAGTATAAGACAGTGTGTGTCAGTATAAGACAGTGTGTGTCAATGTAAGACAGTGTGGGTCAGTATCAGACTGTGTGGGTCTGTATCAGACAATGTGGGTCAGTACCAGACAGTGAGTGTCAGTATAAGACTGTGTGGGTCAGTGTAAGACAGTGTGTGTCAGGATCAGACAGTGTGTGTTAGAAAAAGACAGTGTGGGTATGTATAAGACAGTGTGGGTCAGTATCAGACAGAGTCTGTCAGTATAAGACAGTGTGGGTCAGTATAAGACAGTGTGTGTCAGTATCAGACAGTGTGGGTCAGTATAAGACAGTGTGTGCCAGTATCAGACAGTGTGGGTCAGTATAATACAGTGTGGGTCAGTATAAGACAGTGTGGGTCAGTATCAGGCAGTGTGGGTCAGTATCAGACAGTGTGGGTCAGTATAAGACATTGTGGGTCAGTATCAGTCCGTGTGGGTCAGTAGAAGACAATGTGGGTCAGTATCAGACAGTGTGGGTCTGTGTAAGACAGTGTCTGTCAGTATCAGACAGTGTGGGTCAGTGTAAGACAGTGTGGTCTGTATAAGACTGTGTGGGTCAGTATAAGACAGTGTGGGTCAGTATAAGACAGTGTGGGTCAGTATAAGACGTTGTCTGTCAGTATAAGACTGTGTGGGTCAGCATAAGACAGTGTAGGTCAGTATCACACAGTGTGTGTCAGTATCAGACAGCGTGTGTCAGTAACAGACAGTGTGGGTCAGTGTAAGACAGTGTGTGTCAGTATCAGACAGTGTGAGTCAGTATAAGATAGTGTGGGTCAGTGTAAGACAGTGTCTGTCAGTATCAGACCGTGTGCGTCAGTATAAGACAGCGTGGGTAAGTATCAGACAGTGTGTGTCAGTATCAGACAGTGTGGGTCAGTATCAGACAGTGTGGGTCAGTATCAGACAGTGTGTGTCAGTATCAGACAGTGTGGGTCAGTATCAGACAGTGTGGGTCAGTATAAGACAGTGCCTGTCAGTATCAGACAGTGTGGTTCAGTATCAGACAGTGTGGGTCAGTATAAGACAGTTTGTGTCAGAATAAGACAGTGTCTGTCAGTATCAGACAGTGTTGGTCAGTATAAGACAGTGTCTGTCAGTATAAGACAGTGTGGGTCGTATAACACAGTGTGAGTCAGTATAAGACAGTGTCTGTCAGTATTATGCAGAGTGTGTCAGTATTTGACTGTGTGGGTCAGTATCAGAAAGTGTGTGTCAGTATCAGACAGTGTGGTTCAATATCAGACAGTGTCTGTCAGTATCAGACAGTGTGTGTCAGTATCAGGCAATGTGTGTCAGTATCAGACAGTGTTGGTCAGTATAAGACAGTGTCTGTCAGTATAAGACAGTGTGGGTCAGTATAAGACAGTGTGGGTCGTATAACACAGTGTGAGTCAGTATAAGACAGTGTCTGTCAGAATAAGACAGTGTAGGTCAGTATCACACAGTGTGTGTCAGTATCAGACAGCGTGTGTCAGTAACAGACAGTGTGGGTCAGTGTAAGACAGTGTGTGTCAGTATCAGACAGTGTGACTAAGTATAAGATAGTGTGGGTCAGTATCAGACAATGTCGGTCAGTATAAGACAGTGCCTGTCAGTTTAAGACAGTGTAGGTCAGTATCAGACAGTGTGGGTCATTATCAGACAATGTGGGTCAGTACAAGACAGTGACTGTCAGTATAAGACAGTGTGGGTCAGTATCAGACAGTGTGGGTCAGTATCAGACAATGTGGGTCAGTATAAGACAGTGTCTGTCAGTAAAATACAGTGTGCGTCATTCTAAGGCAGTGTCTGTCAGTATCAGACAATATGGGTCAGTATCAGACAGTGTGGGTCAGTTTCAGTCAGTGTGGGTCAGTATCAGACAGTGTGGGTCAGTATAAGACAGTGTGGGTTAGTATCAGACAGTGTGGGTCAGTATAAGAGAGTGTCCGTCAGTATAAGACAGTGTCTGTCAGTATAAGATGACGTGGGTCAGTATAAGAAAGTGTGGGTCAGTATAAGACATTGTGGGTCAGTATAAGACGGTGTCTGTCAGTATAATACAGTGTGTGTCAGTATAATACAGTGTGGGTCAGTATAAGACAGTGTCTGTCGGTATAAGATAGTGTGGGTCAGTGTAAGGCAGTGTGTGTCATTATCAGACAGTGTGTGTTAGAAAAATACATTGTGGGTATGTATAAGACAGTGTGGGTCAGTATAAGACAGTGTGGGTCAGTATAAGACAGTGTGGGTCAGTATAAGACGGTGTCTGTCAGTATAATACAGTGTGTGTCAGTATAATACAGTGTGGGTCAGTATAAGACAGTGACTGTCGGTATAAGATAGTGTGGGTCAATGTAAGACAGTGTGTGTCAGTATCAGTCTGTGTGGGTCAGTATAAGTCAGTGTGGGTCAGTATAAGACAGTGTGTGTCAGTATCAGACAGTGTGGGTCAGTATAAGCCAGTGTCTGTCAGTATAAGATAGTGTGGGTCAATGTAAGACAGTGTGTGTCAGTATCAGACTGTGTGGGTCTGTATCAGACAATGTGGGTCAGTATCAGACAGTGTGTGTCAGTAACAGACAGCGTGTGTCAGTATCAGACAGCGTGTGTCAGTAACAGAAAGAGTGGGTCAGTGTAAAACAGTGTGTGTCTTTACCAGACAGTGAGTGTCAGTATAAGACAGTGTCTGTCAGTGTATGACAGTGTCTGTCAGTATAAGACAGTGTGTGTCAGTATAAGACAGTGTGTGTCAATGTAAGACAGTGTGGGTCAGTATCAGACTGTGTGGGTCTGTATCAGACAATGTGGGTCAGTACCAGACAGTGAGTGTCAGTATAAGACTGTGTGGGTCAGTGTAAGACAGTGTGTGTCAGTATCAGACAGTGTGTGTTAGAAAAAGACAGTGTGGGTATGTATAAGACAGTGTGGGTCAATATCAGACAGTGTCTGTCAGTATAAGACAGTGTGGGTCAGTATAAGACAGTGTGTGTCAGTATCAGACAGTGTGGGTTAGTATAAGACAGTGTGTGCCAGTATCAGACAGTGTGGGTCAGTATAATACAGTGTGGGTCAGTATAAGACAGTGTGGGTCAGTATCAGGCAGTGTGGGTCAGTATCAGACAGTGTGGGTCAGTATAAGACATTGTGGGTCAGTATCAGTCCGTGTGGGTCAGTAGAAGACAATGTGGGTCAGTATCAGACAGTGTGGGTCTGTGTAAGACAGTGTCTGTCAGTATCAGACAGTGTGGGTCAGTAGAAGACAGTGTGGTCAGTATAAGACTGTGTGGGTCAGTATAAGACAGTGTGGGTCAGTATAAGACAGTGTGGGTCAGTATAAGACGTTGTCTGTCAGTATAAGACTGTGTGGGTCAGCATAAGACAGTGTAGGTCAGTATCACACAGTGTGTGTCAGTATCAGACAGCGTGTGTCAGTAACAGATAGTGTGGGTCAGTGTAAGACAGTGTGTGTCAGTATCAGACAGTGTGAGTCAGTATAAGATAGTGTGGGTCAGTGTAAGACAGTGTCTGTCAGTATCAGACCGTGTGCGTCAGTATAAGACAGCGTGGGTAAGTATCAGACAGTGTGTGTCAGTATCAGTCAGTGTGGGTCAGTATCAGACAGTGTGGGTCAGTATCAGACAGTGTGTGTCAGTATCAGACAGTGTGGGTCAGAAAAGACAGTGTGTGTCAGTATTAGAAAGTGTGTGTCAGTATCAGACAGTGTGGGTCAGTATCAGAAAGTGTGTGTCCGTATCAGAAAGTGTGTGTCAGTATCAGACAGTGTGGGTCAGTATCAGACAGTGTGGGTCAGTATCAGAAAGTGTCTGTCAGTATAAGACAGTGTGGGTCAGTATTAGGCAGTGTGGTCAGTATAAGACAGTGTCTGTCAGTGTAAGACAGTGTGGATCAGTATAAGACAGTGTGGGTCAGTATAAGACAGTGTGGGTCAGTATCAGACAGTGTGGGTCAGTATCAGACAGTGTGGGTCAGTATCAGACAGTGTGGGTCAGTATAAGACAGTGCCTGTCAGTATCAGACAGTGTGGTTCAGTATCAGACAGTGTGGATCAGTATAAGACAGTGTGTGTCAGAATAAGACAGTGTCTGTCAGTATCAGACAGTGTTGGTCAGTATAAGACAGTGTCTGTCAGTATAAGACAGTGTGGGTCAGTATAAGACAGTGTGGGTCGTATAACACAGTGTGAGTCAGTATAAGACAGTGTCTGTCAGTATTATGCAGAGTGAGTCAGTATTTGACTGTGTGGGTCAGTATCAGAAAGTGTGTGTCAGTATCAGACAGTGTGGTTCAATATCAGACAGTGTCTGTCAGTATCAGACAGTGTGTGTCAGTATCAGGCAATATGTGTCAGTATCAGACAGTGTGTGTCAGTATAAGACAGTGTGGGTCAGTATCAGACAGTGTGTGTCAGCATCAGACAATGTGGTTCAGTATCAGACAGTGTGTGTCAGTATCAGACATTGTGGGTCAGTATCAGAAAGTGTGGGTCAGTATCAGAAAGTGTGTGTCAGTATCAGACAGTGTGGGTCAGTATCAGACAGTGTGGGTCAGTATAAGACAGTGTCTGTCAGTATAAGACAGTGTGGGTCAGTATCAGGCAGTCTGGGTCAGTATCAGACAATGTGGGTCAGTATAAGACAGTGTCTGTCAGTATAAGAAAGTGTGGGTCAGTATCAGACAGTGTGGGTCAGTATCAGACAATGTGGGTCAGTATAAGACATTGTGGGTCAGTATCAGTCCGTGTGGGTCAGTAGAAGACAATTTGGTCCGTATCAGACAGTGTGGGTCTGTGTAAGACAGTGTCTGTCAGTATCAGACAGTGTGGGTCAGTATAAGACAGTGTGGTCAGTATAAGACTGTGTGGGTCAGTATAAGACAGTGTGGGTCAGTATAAGACAGTGTGGGTCAGTATAAGACGTTGTCTGTCAGTATAAGACTGTGTGGGTCAGCATAAGACAGTGTAGGTCAGTATCACACAGTGTGTGTCAGTATCAGACAGCGTGTGTCAGTAACAGACAGTGTGGGTCAGTGTAAGACAGTGTGTGTCAGTATCAGACAGTGTGAGTCAGTATAAGATAGTGTGGGTCAGTGTAAGACAGTGTCTGTCAGTATCAGACCGTGTGCGTCAGTATAAGACAGCGTGGGTAAGTATCAGACAGTGTGTGTCAGTATCAAACAGTGTGGGTCAGTATCAGACAGTGTGGGTCAGTATCAGACAGTGTGTGTCAGTATCAGACAGTGTGGGTCAGAAAAGACAGTGTTTGTCAGTATTAGAAAGTGTGTGTCAGTATCAGACAGTGTGGGTCAGTATCAGAAAGTGTGTGTCCGTATCAGAAAGTGTGTGTCAGTATCAGACAGTGTGGGTCAGTATCAGACAGTGTGGGTCAGTATCAGAAAGTGTCTGTCAGTATAAGACAGTGTGGGTCAGTATCAGACAGTGTGGATCAGTATAAGACAGTGTGGGTCAGTATAAGACAGTGTGTGTCAGTATCAGACAGTGTGGGTCAGTATCAGACTGTGTGGGTCAGTATCAGACAGTGTGGGTCAGTATAAGACAGTGCCTGTCAGTATCAGACAGTGTGGTTCAGTATCAGACAGTGTGGGTCAGTATAAGACAGTGTGTGTCAGAATAAGACAGTGTCTGTCAGTATCAGACAGTGTTGGTCAGTATAAGACAGTGTCTGTCAGTATAAGACAGTGTGGGTCAGTATAAGACAGTGTGGGTTGTATAACACAGTTGGGAGTCAGTATAAGACAGTGTCTGTCAGTATTATGCAGAGTGAGTCAGTATTTGACTGTGTGGGTCAGTATCAGAAAGTGTGTGTCAGTATCAGACAGTGTGGTTCAATATCAGACAGTGTCTGTCAGTATCAGACAGTGTGTGTCAGTATCAGGCAATATGTGTCAGTATCAGACAGTGTGTGTCAGTATAAGACAGTGTGGGTCAGTATCAGACAGTGTGTGTCAGCATCAGACAATGTGGTTCAGTATCAGACAGTGTGTGTCAGTATCAGACATTGTGGGTCAGTATCAGAAAGTGTGGGTCAGTATCAGAAAGTGTGTGTCAGTATCAGACAGTGTGGGTCAGTATCAGACAGTGTGGGTCAGTATAAGACAGTGTCTGTCAGTATAAGACAGTGTGGGTCAGTATCAGACAGTCTGGGTCAGTATCAGACAATGTGGGTCAGTATAAGACAGTGTCTGTCAGTATAAGAAAGTGTGGGTCAGTATAAGACAGTGTGGATCAGTAAAAGACTGTGTATGTCAGTATCAGACAGTGTAGGTCAGTATCAGACAGTGTGGGTCAGTATCAGACAGTGTGGGTCAGTATAAGACAGTGTCTGTCAGTATAAGACAGTGTGGGTCAGTATCAGACAGTCTGGGTCAGTAACAGACAATGTGGGTCAATATAAGACAGTGTCTGTCAGTATAAGACAGTGTGGGTCAGTATAAGACAGTGTGGATCAGTAAAAGACTGTGTATGTCAGTATCAGACAGTGTGGGTCAGTATCAGACAGTGTGGGTCAGTAACAGACAGTGTGGGTCAGTATAAGACAGTGTCTGTCAGTATAAGACAGTGTGGGTCAGTATCAGACAGTCTGGGTCAGTATCAGACAATGTGGGTCAGTATAAGACAGTGCCTGTCAGTATAAAAAAGTGTGGGTCAGTATAAGACAGTGTGGGTCAATATAAGTCAGTGTGGTCAGTATAAGACAGTGTGGGTCAGTATCAGACAGTGTGGGTCAGTATAAGACAGTGTGGTCAGTATAAGTCTGTGTGGGTCAGTATAAGACAGTGTGGGTCAGTATAAGACAGTGTGGGTCAGTATAAGACGTTGTCTGTCAGTATAAGACTGTGTGGGTCAGTATAAGACAGTGTAGGTCAGTATCACACAGTGTGTGTCAGTATCAGACAGCGTGTGTCAGGAACAGACAGTGTGGGTCAGTGTAAGACAGTGTGTGTCAGTATCAGACAGTGTGAGTCAGTATAAGATAGTGTGGGTCAGTATCAGACAATGTCGGTCAGTATAAGACAGTGTCTGTCAGTTTAAGACAGTGTGGGTCAGTATCAGACAGTGTGGGTCATTATCAGACAATGTGGGTCAGTACAAGACAGTGACTGTCAGTATAAGACAGTGTGGGTCAATATCAGACAGTGTGGGTCAGTATCAGACAATGTGGGTCAGCATAAGACAGTGTCTGTCAGTATAATACAGTGTGCGTCATTCTAAGGCAGTGTCTGTCAGTATCAGACAATATGGGTCAGTATCAGACAGTGTGGGTCAGTATAAGTCAGTGTGGGTCAGTATCAGACAGTGTGGGTCAGTATAAGACAGTGTGGGTTAGTATCAGACAGTGTGGGTCAGTATAAGAGAGTGTCCGTCAGTATAAGTCAGTGTCTGTCAGTATAAGATGGCGTGGGTCAGTATAAGAAAGTGTGTGTCATTATCAGACAGTGTGTGTTAGAAAAATACATTGTGGGTATGTATAAGACAGTGTGGGTCAGTATAAGACAGTGTGGGTCAGTATAAGACAGTGTGGGTCAGTATAAGACGGTGTCTGTCAGTATAATACAGTGTGTGTCAGTATAATACAGTGTGGGTCAGTATAAGACAGTGTCTGTCGGTATAAGATAGTGTGGTTCAATGTAAGACAGTGTGTGTCAGTATCAGACTGTGTGGGTCAGTATAAGTCAGTGTGGGTCAGTATAAGACAGTGTGTGTCAGTATCAGACAGTGTGGGTCAGTATAAGCCAGTGTCTGTCAGTATAAGATAGTGTGGGTCAATGTAAGACAGTGTGTGTCAGTATCAGACTGTGTGGGTCTGTATCAGACAATGTGGGTCAGTATCAGACAGTGTGTGTCAGTATCAGACAGCGTGTGTCAGTAACAGACAGTGTGGGTCAGTGTAAAACAGTGTGTGTCTTTACCAGACAGTGAGTGTCAGTATAAGACAGTGTCTGTCAGTGTATGACAGTGTCTGTCAGTATAAGACAGTGTGTGTCAGTATAAGACAGTGTGTGACAATGTAAGACAGTGTGGGTCAGTATCAGACTGTGTGGGTCTGTATCAGACAATGTGGGTCAGTACCAGACAGTGACTGTCAGTATAAGACTGTGTGGGTCAGTGTAAGACAGTGTGTGTCAGTATCAGACAGTGTGTGTTAGAAAAAGACAGTGTGGGTATGTATAAGACAGTGTGGGTCAGTATCAGACAGTGTCTGTCAGTATAAGACAGTGTGGGTCAGTATAAGACAGTGTGTGTCAGTATCAGACTGTGTGGGTCAGTATAAGACAGTGTGTGTCAGTATCAGACAGTGTGGGTCAGTATAAGACAGTGTGGGTCAGTATCAGGCAGTGTGGGTCAGTATAAGACAGTGTGGGTCAGTATCAGGCATTGTGGGTCAGTATCAGTCCGTGTGGGTCAGTATCAGACAATGTGGGTTAGTATAAGACAGTGTGGGTCAGTATAAGACAGTTTGGGTCAGTATCAGGCAGTGTGTGTCAGTATCAGACAGTTTGGGTCAGTATCAGACAGTGTGGGTCAGTATAAGACAGTGTGTGTCAGTATCAGACAGTGTGGGTCAGTATAAGACAGTGTGTGCCAGTATCAGACAGTGTGGGTCAGTATAATACAATGTGGGTCAGTATAAGACAGTGTGGGTCAGTATAAGACAGTGTGTGCCAGTATCAGACAGTGTGGGTCAGTATAATACAGTGTGGGTCAGTATAAGACAGTGTGTGTCAGTACCAGACAGTGTGGGTCAGTATAAGACAGTGTGGGTCAGTATCAGGCAGTGTGGGTCAGTATCAGACAGTGTGGGTCAGTATAAGACATTGTGGGTCAGTTTCAGTCCGCGTGGGTCAGTATCAGACAATGTGGGTCAGTATAAGACAGTGTGGGTCAGTATAAGACAGTGTGGGTCAGTATCAGGCAGTGTGTGTCAGTATCAGACAGTTTGGGTCAGTATCAGACAGTGTGGGTCAGTATAAGACAGTGTGGGTCAGTATCAGGCAGTGTGTGTCAGTATCAGACAGTTTTGGTCAGTATCAGACAGTGTGGGTAAGTATAAGACAGTGTGGGTCAGTAGAAGACATTGTGGGTCAGTATCAGACAGTGTGGGTCAGTATAAGACATTGTGGGTCAGTATCAGTCCGTGTGGGTCAGTAGAAGACAATGTGGGTCAGTATCAGACAGTGTGGGTCTGTGTAAGACAGTGTCTGTCAGTATCAGACAGTGTGGGTCAGTATAAGACAGTGTGGTCAGTATAAGACTGTGTGGGTCAGTATAAGACAGTGTGGGTCAGTATAAGACAGTGTGGGTCAGTATAAGACGTTGTCTGTCAGTATAAGACTGTGTGGGTCAGCATAAGACAGTGTAGGTCAGTATCACACAGTGTGTGTCAGTATCAGACAGCGTGTGTCAGTAACAGACAGTGTGGGTCAGTGTAAGACAGTGTGTGTCAGTATCAGACAGTGTGAGTCAGTATAAGATAGTGTGTGTCAGTGTAAGACAGTGTCTGTCAGTATCAGACCGTGTGCGTCAGTATAAGACAGCGTGGGTAAGTATCAGACAGTGTGTGTCAGTATCAGACAGTGTGGGTCAGTATCAGACAGTGTGGGTCATTTTCAGACAGTGTGTGTCAGTATCAGACAGTGTGGGTCAGAAAAGACAGTGTGTGTCAGTATTAGAAAGTGTGTGTCAGTATCAGACAGTGTGGGCCAGTATCAGAAAGTGTGTGTCCGTATCAGAAAGTGTGTGTCAGTATCAGACAGTGTGGGTCAGTATCAGACAGTGTGGGTCAGTATCAGAAAGTGTCTGTCAGTATAAGACAGTGTGGGTCAGTATCAGACAGTGTGGTCAGTATAAGACAGTGTCTGTCAGTGTAAGACAGTGTGGATCAGTATAAGACAGTGTGGGTCAGTATAAGACAGTGTGTGTCAGTATCAGACAGTGCCTGTCAGTATCAGACAGTGTGGTTCAGTATCAGACAGTGTGGGTCAGTATAAGACAGTGTGTGTCAGAATAAGACAGTGTCTGTCAGTATCAGACAGTGTTGGTCAGTATAAGACAGTGTCTGTCAGTATAAGACAGTGTGGGTCAGTATAAGACAGTGTGGGTCGTATAACACAGTGTGAGTCAGTATAAGACAGTGTCTGTCAGTATTATGCAGAGTGAGTCAGTATTTGACTGTGTGGGTCAGTATCAGAAAGTGTGTGTCATTATCAGACCGTGTGGTTCAATATCAGACAGTGTCTGTCAGTATCAGACAGTGTGTGTCAGTATCAGGCAATATGTGTCAGTATCAGACAGTGTGTGTCAGTATAAGACAGTGTGGGTCAGTATCAGACAGTGTGTGTCAGCATCAAACAATGTGGTTCAGTATCAGACAGTGTGTGTCAGTATCAGACATTGTGGGTCAGTATCAGAAAGTGTGGGTCAGTATCAGAAAGTGTGTGTCAGTATCAGACAGTGTGGGTCAGTATCAGACAGTGTGGGTCAGTATAAGGCAGTGTCTGTCAGTATAAGACAGTGTGGGTCAGTATCAGACAGTCTGGGTCAGTATCAGACAATGTGGGTCAGTATAAGACAGTGTCTGTCAGTATAAGCAAGTGTGGGTCAGTATCAGACAGTGTGGGTCAGTATCAGACAGTGTGGGTCAGTATAAGACATTGTGGGTCAGTATCAGTCCGTGTGGGTCAGTAGAAGACAATGTGGGTCAGTATCAGACAGTGTGGGTCTGTGTAAGACAGTGTCTGTCAGTATCAGACAGTGTGGGTCAGTATAAGACAGTGTGGTCAGTATAAGACTGTGTGGGTCAGTATAAGACAGTGTGGGTCAGTATAAGACAGTGTGGGGCAGGAGAAGACGTTGTCTGTCAGTATAAGACTGTGTGGGTCAGCATAAGACAGTGTAGGTCAGTATCACACAGTGTGTGTCAGTATCAGACAGCGTGTGTCAGTAACAGACAGTGTGGGTCAGTGTAAGACAGTGTGTGTCAGTATCAGACAGTGTGAGTCAGTATAAGATAGTGTGGGTCAGTGTAAGACAGTGTCTGTCAGTATCAGACCGTGTGCGTCAGTATAAGACAGCGTGGGTAAGTATCAGACAGTGTGTGTCAGTATCAGACAGTGTGGGTCAGTATCAGACAGTGTGGGTCAGTATCAGACAGTGTGTGTCAGTATCAGACAGTGTGGGTCAGAAAAGACAGTGTGTGTCAGTATTAGAAAGTGTGTGTCAGTATCAGACAGTGTGGGTCAGTATCAGAAAGTGTGTGTCCGTATCAGAAAGTGTGTGTCAGTATCAGACAGTGTGGGTCAGTATCAGACAGTGTGGGTCAGTATCAGAAAGTGTCTGTCAGTATAAGACAGTGTGGGTCAGTATCAGACAGTGTGGTCAGTATAAGACAGTGTCTGTCAGTGTAAGACAGTGTGGATCAGTATAAGACAGTGTGGGTCAGTATAAGACAGTGTGTGTCAGTATCAGACAGTGTGGGTCAGTATCAGACAGTGTGGGTCAGTATCACACAGTGTGGGTCAGTATAAGACAGTGCCTGTCAGTATCAGACAGTGTGGTTCAGTATCAGACAGTGTGGGTCAGTATAAGACAGTGTGTGTCAGAATAAGACAGTGTCTGTCAGTATCAGACAGTGTTGGTCAGTATAAGACAGTGTCTGTCAGTATAAGACAGTGTGGGTCAGTATAAGACAGTGTGGGTCGTATAACACAGTGTGAGTCAGTATAAGACAGTGTCTGTCAGTATTATGCAGAGTGAGTCAGTATTTGACAGTGTGGGTCAGTATCAGAAAGTGTGTGTCAGTATCAGACAGTGTGGTTCAATATCAGACAGTGTCTGTCAGTATCAGACAGTGTGTGTCAGTATCAGGAAATATGTGTCAGTATCAGACAGTGTGTGTCAGTATAAGACAGTGTGGGTCAGTATCAGACAGTGTGTGTCAGCATCAGACAATGTGGTTCAGTATCAGACAGTGTGTGTCAGTATCAGACATTGTGGGTCAGTATCAGAAAGTGTGGGTCAGTATCAGAAAGTGTGTGTCAGTATCAGACAGTGTGGGTCAGTATCAGACAGTGTGGGTCAGTATAAGACAGTGTCTGTCAGTATAAGACAGTGTGGGTCAGTATCAGACAGTCTGGGTCAGTATCAGACAATGTGGGTCAGTATAAGACAGTGTCTGTCAGTATAAGTAAGTGTGGGTCAGTATAAGACAGTGTGGATCAGTAAAAGACTGTGTATGTCAGTATCAGACAGTGTAGGTCAGTATCAGACAGTGTGGGTCAGTATCAGACAGTGTGGGTCAGTATAAGACAGTGTCTGTCAGTATAAGACAGTGTGGGTCAGTATCAGACAGTCTGGGTCAGTATCAGACAATGTGGGTCAGTATAAGACAGTGTCTGTCAGTATAAGACAGTGTGGGTCAGTATAAGACAGTGTGGATCAGTAAAAGACTGTGTATGTCAGTATCAGACAGTGTGGGTCAGTATCAGACAGTGTGGGTCAGTATCAGACAGTGTGGGTCAGTATAAGACAGTGTCTGTCAGTATAAGACAGTGTGGGTCAGTATCAGACAGTCTGGGTCAGTATCAGACAATGTGGGTCAGTATAAGACAGTGCCTGTCAGTATAAAAAAGTGTGGGTCAGTATAAGACAGTGTGGGTCAGTATAAGACAGTGTGGTCAGTATAAGACAGTGTGGGTCAGTATCAGACAGTGTGGGTCAGTATAAGACAGTGTGGTCAGTATAAGACTGTGTGGGTCAGTATAAGACAGTGTGGTTCAGTATAAGACAGTGTGTGTCAGTATCAGACAGTGTGAGTCAGTATAAGATAGTGTGGGTCAGTATCAGACAATGTCGGTCAGTATAAGACAGTGTCTGTCAGTTTAAGACAGTGTGGGTCAGTATCAGACAGTGTGGGTCATTATCAGACAATGTGGGTCAGTACAAGACAGTGACTGTCAGTATAAGACAGTGTGGGTCAGTATCAGACAGTGTGGGTCAGTATCAGACAATGTGGGTCAGTATAAGACAGTGTCTGTCAGTATAATACAGTGTGCGTCATTCTAAGGCAGTGTCTGTCAGTATCAGACAATATGGGTCAGTATCAGACAGTGTGGGTCAGTATAAGTCAGTGTGGGTCAGTATCAGGCAGTGTGGGTCAGTATAAGACAGTGTGGGTTAGTATCAGACAGTGTGGGTCAGTATAAGAGAGTGTGGGTTAGTATCAGACAGTGTGGGTCAGTATAAGAGAGTGTCCGTCAGTATAAGACAGTGTCTGTCAGTATAAGATGGCGTGGGTCAGTATAAGAAAGTGTGTGTCATTATCAGACAGTGTGTGTTAGAAAAATACATTGTGGGTATGTATAAGACAGTGTGGGTCAGTATAAGACAGTGTGTGTCAGTATCAGACTGTGTGGGTCAGTATAAGTCAGTGTGGGTCAGTATAAGACAGTGTGTGTCAGTATCAGACAGTGTGGGTCAGTATAAGCCAGTGTCTGTCAGTATAAGATAGTGTGGGTCAATGTAAGACAGTGTGTGTCAGTATCAGACTGTGTGGGTCTGTATCAGACAATGTGGGTCAGTGTCAGACAGTGTGTGTCAGTATCAGACAGCGTGTGTCAGTAACAGACAGTGTGGGTCAGTGTAAAACAGTGTGTGTCTTTACCAGACAGTGAGTGTTAGTATAAGACAGTGTCTGTCAGTGTATGACAGTGTCTGTCAGTATAAGACAGTGTGTGTCAGTATAAGACAGTGTGTGTCAATGTAAGACAGTGTGGGTCAGTATCAGACTGTGTGGGTCTGTATCAGACAATGTGGGTCAGTACCAGACAGTGAGTGTCAGTATAAGACTGTGTGGGTCAGTGTAAGACAGTGTGTGTCAGTATCAGACAGTGTGTGTTAGAAAAAGACAGTGTGGGTATGTATAAGACAGTGTGGGTCAGTATCAGACAGTGTCTGTCAGTATAAGACAGTGTGGGTCAGTATAAGACAGTGTGTGTCAGTATCAGACAGTGTGGGTCAGTATAAGACAGTGTGTGTCAGTATCAGACAGTGTGGGTCAGTATAAGACAGTGTGGGTCAGTATCAGGCAGTGTGGGTCAGTATCAGACAGTGTGGGTCAGTATAAGACATTGTGGGTAAGTATCAGTCCGTGTGGGTCAGTATCAGACAATGTGGGTTAGTATAAGACAGTGTGGGTCAGTATAAGACAGTGTGGGTCAGTATCAGGCAGTGTGTGTCAGTATCAGACAGTTTGGGTCAGTATCAGACAGTGTGGGTCAGTATAAGACAGTGTGTGTCAGTATCAGACAGTGTGGGTCAGTATAAGACAGTGTGTGCCAGTATCAGACAGTGTGGGTCAGTATAATACAGTGTGGGTCAGTATAAGACAGTGTGGGTCAGTATAAGACAGTGTGTGCCAGTATCAGACAGTGTGGGTCAGTATAATACAGTGTGGGTCAGTATAAGACAGTGTGTGTCAGTACCAGACAGTGTGGGTCAGTATAAGACAGTGTGGGTCAGTATCAGGCAGTGTGGGTCAGTATCAGACAGTGTGGGTCAGTATAAGACATTGTGGGTCAGTATCAGTCCGTGTGGGTCAGTATCAGACAATGTGGGTTAGTATAAGACAGTGTGGGTCAGTATAAGACAGTGTGGGTCAGTATCAGGCAGTGTGTGTCAGTATCAGACAGTTTGGGTCAGTATCAGACAGTGTGGGTCAGTATAAGACAGTGTGGGTCAGTATCAGGCAGTGTGTGTCAGTATCAGACAGTTTGGGTCAGTATCAGACAGTGTGGGTCAGTATAAGACAGTGTGGGTCAGTATAAGACATTGTGGGTCAGTATCAGTCCGTGTGGGTCAGTATCAGACAATGTGGGTTAGTATAAGACAGTGTGGGTCAGTATAAGACAGTGTGGGTCAGTATCAGGCAGTGTGTGTTAGAAAAAGACAGTGTGGGTATGTATAAGACAGTGTGGGTCAGTATCAGACAGTGTCTATCAGTATAAGACAGTGTGGGTCAGTATAAGACAGTGTGTGTCAGTATCAGACAGTGTGGGTCAGTATAAGACAGTGTGTGTCAGTATCAGACAGTGTGGGTCAGTATAAGACAGTGTGGGTCAGTATCAGGCAGTGTGGCTCAGTATCAGACAGTGTGGGTCAGTATAAGACATTGTGGGTAAGTATCAGTCCGTGTGGGTCAGTATCAGACAATGTGGGTTAGTATAAGACAGTGTGGGTCAGTATAAGACAGTGTGGGTCAGTATCAGGCAGTGTCTGTCAGTATCAGACAGTTTGGGTCAGTATCAGACAGTGTGTGTCAGTATCAGACAGCGTGTGTCAGTAACAGACAGTGTGGGTCAGTGTAAAACAGTGTGTGTCTTTACCAGACAGTGAGTGTTAGTATAAGACAGTGTCTGTCAGTGTATGACAGTGTCTGTCAGTATAAGACAGTGTGTGTCAGTATAAGACAGTGTGTGTCAATGTAAGACAGTGTGGGTCAGTATCAGACTGTGTGGGTCTGTATCAGACAATGTGGGTCAGTACCAGACAGTGAGTGTCAGTATAAGACTGTGTGGGTCAGTGTAAGACAGTGTGTGTCAGTATCAGACAGTGTGTGTTAGAAAAAGACAGTGTGGGTATGTATAAGACAGTGTGGGTCAGTATCAGACAGTGTCTGTCAGTATAAGACAGTGTGGGTCAGTATAAGACAGTGTGTGTCAGTATCAGACAGTGTGGGTCAGTATAAGACAGTGTGTGTCAGTATCAGACAGTGTGGGTCAGTATAAGACAGTGTGGGTCAGTATCAGGCAGTGTGGGTCAGTATCAGACAGTGTGGGTCAGTATAAGACATTGTGGGTAAGTATCAGTCCGTGTGGGTCAGTATCAGACAATGTGGGTTAGTATAAGACAGTGTGGGTCAGTATAAGACAGTGTGGGTCAGTATCAGGCAGTGTGTGTCAGTATCAGACAGTTTGGGTCAGTATCAGACAGTGTGGGTCAGTATAAGACAGTGTGTGTCAGTATCAGACAGTGTGGGTCAGTATAAGACAGTGTGTGCCAGTATCAGACAGTGTGGGTCAGTATAATACAGTGTGGGTCAGTATAAGACAGTGTGGGTCAGTATAAGACAGTGTGTGCCAGTATCAGACAGTGTGGGTCAGTATAATACAGTGTGGGTCAGTATAAGACAGTGTGTGTCAGTACCAGACAGTGTGGGTCAGTATAAGACAGTGTGGGTCAGTATCAGGCAGTGTGGGTCAGTATCAGACAGTGTGGGTCAGTATAAGACATTGTGGGTCAGTATCAGTCCGTGTGGGTCAGTATCAGACAATGTGGGTTAGTATAAGACAGTGTGGGTCAGTATAAGACAGTGTGGGTCAGTATCAGGCAGTGTGTGTCAGTATCAGACAGTTTGGGTCAGTATCAGACAGTGTGGGTCAGTATAAGACAGTGTGGGTCAGTATCAGGCAGTGTGTGTCAGTATCAGACAGTTTGGGTCAGTATCAGACAGTGTGGGTCAGTATAAGACAGTGTGGGTCAGTATAAGACATTGTGGGTCAGTATCAGTCCGTGTGGGTCAGTATCAGACAATGTGGGTTAGTATAAGACAGTGTGGGTCAGTATAAGACAGTGTGGGTCAGTATCAGGCAGTGTGTGTCAGTATCAGACAGTTTGGGTCAGTATAAGACAGTGTGGGTCAGTATAAGACAGTTTGGGTCAGTATAAGACAGTGTGTGTCAGTATAAGACATTGTGGGTCAGTATCAGTCCGTGTGGGTCAGTATCAGACAATGTGGGTTAGTATAAGACAGTGTGGGTCAGTATAAGACAGTGTGGGTCAGTATCAGGCAGTGTGTGTCAGTATCAGACAATGTGGGTTAGTATAAGACAGTGTGGGTCAGTATAAGACAGTGTGGGTCAGTATCAGTCCGTGTGGGTCAGTATCAGACAATGTGGGTTAGTATAAGACAGTGTGGGTCAGTATAAGACAGTGTGGGTCAGTATAAGACAGTTTGGGTCAGTATAAGACAGTGTGGGTTAGTATCAGTCCGTGTGTGTCAGTATCAGACAATGTGGGTTAGTATAAGACAGTGTGGGTCAGTATAAGACAGTGTGGGTCAGTATCAGTCCGTGTGGGTCAGTATCAGACAATGTGGGTTAGTATAAGACAGTGTGGGTCTGTTTAAGACAGTGTGGGACAGTATAAGACAGTGTGGGTCAGAATAAGACAGTGTGGGTCAGTATCAGTCCGTGTGGGTCACTATCAGACAATGTGGGTTAGTATAAGACAGTGTGGGTCAGTATAAGACAGTGTGGGTCAGTATCAGACAGTTTGGGTCAGTATCAGACAGTGTGGGTCAGTATAAGAGAGTGTGGTCCAGTAGAAGACAATGTGGGTCTGTATAAGACAGTGTGGGTCAGTATAAGACTGTGTGGGTCAGTATAAGTCAGTGTGAGTCAGTATAAGACAGTGTGGGTCAGTATAAGACAGTGTGGGTCAGTATAAGACTGTGTGGGTCAGTATAAGACAGTGTCTGTCAGTATAAGACAGTGTGAGTCAGTATAAGACAGTGTGGGTCAGTATAAGACAGTGTGGGTCAGTATAAGACAGTGTGGGTCAGTGTAAGACTGTGTGGGTCAGTATAAGACAGTGTGGGTCAGTATAAGACAGTGTGGGTCAGTATAAGACAGTGTGGGTCAGTATAAGACTGTGTGGGTCAGTATAAGACAGTGTCTGTCAGTATAAGACAGTGTGAGTCAGTATAAGACAGTGTGGGTCAGTATAAGACAGTGTGGGTCAGTATATGACAGTGTGGGTCAGTGTAAGACTGTGTGGGTCAGTATAAGACAGTGTGGGTCAGTATCAGACAGTTTGGGTCAGTATCAGACAGTGTGGGTCAGTATAAGAGAGTGTGGTCCAGTAGAAGACAATGTGGGTCTGTATAAGACAGTGTTGGTCAGTATAAGACTGTGTGGGTCAGTATAAGACAGTGTCTGTCAGTATAAGACAGTGTGAGTCAGTATAAGACAGTGTGGGTCAGTATAAGACAGTGTCTGTCAGTATAAGACAGTGTGGGTCAGTATAAGACAGTGTGGGTCAGTATAAGACAGTGTGGGTCAGTATAAGACAGTGTGGGTCAGTATAAGACAGTGTGGGTCAGTATAAGACTGTGTGGGTCAGTATAAGACAGTGTCTGTCAGTATAAGACAGTGTGAGTCAGTATAAGACAGTGTGGGTCAGTATAAGACAGTGTGGGTCAGTATAAGACAGTGTGGGTCAGTGTAAGACTGTGTGGGTCAGTATAAGACAGTGTGGGTCAGTATCAGACAGTTTGGGTCAGTATCAGACAGTGTGGGTCAGTATAAGAGAGTGTGGTCCAGTAGAAGACAATGTGGGTCTGTATAAGACAGTGTGGGTCAGTATAAGACTGTGTGGGTCAGTATAAGACAGTGTCTGTCAGTATAAGACAGTGTGAGTCAGTATAAGACAGTGTGGGTCAGTATAAGACAGTGTGGGTCAGTATAAGACTGTGTGGGTCAGTATAAGACAGTGTCTGTCAGTATAAGACAGTGTGAGTCAGTATAAGACAGTGTCTGTCAGTATAAGACAGTGTGAGTCAGTATAAGACAGTGTGGGTCAGTATAAGACAGTGTGGGTCAGTATAAGACTGTGTGGGTCAGTATAAGACAGTGTCTGTCAGTATAAGACAGTGTGGGTCAGTAAAAGACAGTGTGAGTCAGTATAAGACAGTGTGGGTCGGTATAAGACAGTGTGGGTCTGTATAAGACAGTGTGGGTCAGTATAAGACAGTGTCTGTCAGTATAAGACAGTGTGAGTCAGTATAAGACTGTGTGGGTCAGTGTAAGACAGTGTGGTCAGTATAAGACAGTGTGGGTCAGTATAAGACAGTGTGGGTCAGTATAAGACATTGTGGGTCTGTATAAGACAGTGTGGGTCAGTATAAGACTGTGTGGGTCAGTATAAGAGAGTGTGGGTCTGTATAAGACAGTGTGGGTCAGTATAAGACTGTGTGGGTCAGTATAAGACAGTGTCTGTCAGTATAAGACAGTGTGAGTCAGTATAAGACAGTGTGGGTCAGAAGAAGACAGTGTGGGTCAGTATAAGACAGTGTGGGTCTGTATAAGACAGTGTGGGTCAGTATAAGACTGTGTGGGTCAGTATAAGACAGTGTCTGTCAGTATAAGACAGTGTGAGTCAGTATAAGACAGTGTGGGTCAGTATAAGACAGTGTGGTCAGTATAAGACAGTGTGGGTCAGTATAAGACATTGTGGGTCTGTATAAGACAGTGTGGGTCAGTATAAGACTGTGTGTGTCAGTATCAGACATTGTGGGTCAGTATCAGAAAGTGTGGGTCAGTATCAGAAAGTGTGTGTCAGTATCAGACAGTGTGGGTCAGTATCAGAAAGTGTCTGTCAGTATAAGACAGTGTGGGTCAGTATCAGACAGTGTGGTCAGTATAAGACAGTGTCTGTCAGTGTAAGACAGTGTGGGTCAGTATAAGACAGTGTGTGTCAGTATCAGACAGTGTGGGTCAGTATCAAACAGTGTGGGTCAGTATCAGACAGTGTGGGTCAGTATAAGACAGTGCCTGTCAGTATCAGACAGTGTGGTTCAGTATCAGACAGTGTGGGTCAGTATAAGACAGTGTGTGTCAGAATAAGACAGTGTGTGTCAGTATCAGACAGTGTTGGTCAGTATAAGACAGTGTCTGTCAGTATAAGACAGTGTGGGTCAGTATAAGACAGTGTGGGTCAGTATAAGACAGTGTGTGTCAGTATCAGACAGTGTGTGTCAGTATCAGACAGTGTTGGTCAGTATCAGACAGTGTGGGTCAGTATCAGAAAGTGTAAGTCAGTATTAGAAAGTGTGGGTCAGTATAAGACAGTGTGGGTCAGTATAAGACAGTGTCTGTCAGTATAAGACAGTGTGGGTCAGTATCAGGCAGTGTGTGTCAGTATCAGACAATGTGGGTCAGTATCAGACAGTGAGGTCAGTATAAGACAATGTGGGTCAGTATAAGACAGTGTCGGTCAGTATCTGTCAGTATCAGACATTGTGGGTCAGTATCAGACAGTGTGTGTCAGTATCAGTCAATGTGGGTCAGTATCAGACAGTGTGGTCAGGATCAGAAAGTGTGTGTCAGTATGAGACAGTGTGGGTCAGTATCAGAAAGTGTGGGTCAGTATCAGAAAGTGTGTGTCAGTATTAGATAGTGTGGATCAGTAAAAGACTGTGTATGTCAGTATCAGACAGTGTGGGTCAGTATAAAACAGTGTGGATCAGTAAAAGACTGTGTATGTCAGTATCAGACAGTGTGGGTCAGTATCAGGAAGTGTGTTTCAGTATCAGACAGTGTGGATCAGTAAAAGACTGTGTATGTCAGTATCAGACAGTGTGTGTCAGTATAAGACAGTGTGGGTCAGTATAAGACAGTGTGTGTCAGTATAAGTCAGTGTGGGTCAGTATAAGACATTGTGGGTCTGTATAAGACAGTGTGGGTCAGTATAAGACTGTGTGGGTCAGTATAAGAGAGTGTGGGTCAGTATAAGATAGTGTGGGTCAGTATAAGACAGTGTGGTCAGTATAAGACAGTGTGGGTCAGTATAAGACAGTGTGTGTCAGTATAAGTCAGTGTGGGTCAGTATAAGACAGTGTGGGTCAGTATAAGACAGTGTGGTCAGTATAAGACAGTGTGGTCAGTATAAGACAATGAGGGTCAGTATAAGACAGTGTCAGTCAGTATAAGACAGTGTGGGTCAGTATAAGACAGTGTCTGTCAGTATAAGTCAGTGTGGGTCAGTATAAGACAGTGTGGTCAGTATAAGACAGTGTCTGTCAGTAGAAGACCGAATCAGTCCAAAGATGTGCAGGTTAGGTGGATTTGCCATGTTAAATTGTCCTTAGTGTTCAAAAAGTTGCCCTTAGTGTTGGGTTGGGTTATCTGGATAGGGTGGAGGTGTGGGCTTGGGTAGGGTGCTCTTTCCAAGAGCCGGTGCAGACTCGATGGGCCGAATTGCCTCCTTCTGCACTGTAAATTCTATGAAATAAAAAAAAAGACAGTGTTTGTCAGTATCAGGCAGTGTGGGTCAGTATCAGACAATGTCTGTCAGTATAAGACAGTGTGGGTCAGTATCAGACAGTGTGGGTCAGTATAAGACCGTGAGGGTCAGCATCAGGCAGTGTGGGTCAGTATCAGACAATATCTGTCAGTATAAGACAGTGTGGGTCAGTATCAGACAGTGTGGGTCAGTATCAGAAAGTGTGGGTCAGTATAAGACAGTGTGGTCAGTATAAGACTGTGTGGGTCAGTATAAGACAGTGTGGGTCAGTATAAGACAGTGTGGGTCAGTATAAGACGTTGTCTGTCAGTATAAGACTGTGTGGGTCAGTATAAGACAGTATAGATCAGTATCACACAGTGTGTGTCAGTATCAGACAGCGTGTGTCAGTAACAGACAGTGTGGGTCAGTGTAAGACAGTGTGTGTCAGTATCAGACAGTGTGAGTCAGTATAAGATAGTGTGGGTCAGTGAAAGACAGTGTTTGTCAGTATCAGACAGTGTGCGTCAGTATAAGACAGTGTCTGTCAGTATAAGACAGTGTGGGTCAGTATCAGACAGTGTGGGTCAGTATAAGACAGTCTGTGTCAGTATAAGACAGTGTCTGTCAGTATTATGCAGAGTGTGTCAGTATTTGACTGTGTGGGTCAGTATCAGAAAGTGTGTGTCAGTATCAGACAGTGTGGTTCAATATCAGACAGTGTGGGTCAGTATCAGACAGTGTGGGTCAGTATCAGAAAGTGTCTGTCAGTATAAGACAGTGTGGGTCAGTATCAGACAGTGTGGTCAGTATAAGACAGTGTCTGTCAGTGTAAGACAGTGTGGGTCAGTATAAGACAGTGTGTGTCAGTATCAGACAGTGTGGGTCAGTATCAGACAGTGTGGGTCAGTATCAGACAGTGTGGGTCAGTATAAGACAGTGCCTGTCAGTATCAGACAGTGTGGTTCAGTATCAGACAGTGTGGGTCAGTATAAGACAGTGTGTGTCAGAATAAGACAGTGTGTGTCAGTATCAGACAGTGTTGGTCAGTATAAGACAGTGTCTGTCAGTATAAGACAGTGTGGGTCAGTATAAGACAGTGTGGGTCAGTATAAGACAGTGTGTGTCAGTATCAGACAGTGTTGGTCATTATCAGACAGTGTGGGTCAGTATCAGAAAGTGTAAGTCAGTATTAGAAAGTGTGGGTCAGTATAAGACAGTGTGGGTCAGTATACGACAGTGTCTGTCAGTATAAGACAGTGTGGGTCAGTATCAGGCAGTGTGTGTCAGTATCAGACAATGTGGGTCAGTATCAGACAGTGAGGTCAGTATAAGACAATGTGGGTCAGTATAAGACAGTGTCTGTCAGTATCTGTCAGTATCAGACATTGTGGGTCAGTATCAGACGGTGTGTGTCAGTATCAGTCAATGTGGGTCAGTATCAGACAGTGTGGTCAGGATCAGAAAGTGTGTGTCAGTATGAGACAGTGTGGGTCAGTATCAGAAAGTGTGGGTCAGTATCAGAAAGTGTGTGTCAGTATTAGATAGTGTGGATCAGTAAAAGACTGTGTATGTCAGTATCAGACAGTGTGGGTCAGTATAAAACAGTGTGGATCAGTAAAAGACTGTGTATGTCAGTATCAGACAGTGTGGGTCAGTATCAGGAAGTGTGTTTCAGTATCAGACAGTGTGGATCAGTAAAAGACTGTGTATGTCAGTATCAGACAGTGTGTGTCAGTATATGACAGTGTGTGTCAGTATCAGACAGTGTCTGTCAGTATTAGACAGAGTGGGTCATTACAAGACAGTGTGGGTCAGTATAAGACAGTGTGGTCAGTATAAGACAGTGTGGGTCAGTATAAGACAGTGTGTGTCAGTAACAGACAGTGTGGGTCAGTGTAAGACAGTGTCTGTCAGTATAAGACAGTGTGGTTCAGTATCAGACAGTATGGGTCAGTATAACTCAGTGTGGGTCAGTATAAGTCAGTGTGGGTCCGTATCAGACAGTGTCTGTCCGTATCAGAAAGTGTGTGTCAGTATCAAACAGTGTGGGTCAGTATAAGACAGTGTGGGAAAGTGTAAGACAGTGTCTATCAGTACAAGACAGTGACTGTCAGTATCAGAAAGTGTGGGTCAGTATCAGACGGTATGGGTCAGTATAAGACAGTGTGGGTCAGTATAAGACAGTGTGGGTCAGTATCAGAAAGTGTGGGTCAGAATAAGACAGTGTGGGTCAGTATAAGGCAGAGTATGTCAGTACAAGAGAGTGTGGGTCAGTATCAGAAAGTGTGTGTCAGTATAAGACAGTGTCTGTCAGTATCAGACCGTGTGCGTCAGTATAAGACAGCGTGGGTAAGTATCAGACAGTGTGTGTCAGTATCAGACAGTGTGGGTCAGTATCAGACAGTGTGGTTCAGTATCAGACAGTGTCTGTCAGTATCAGACAGTGTGCGTCAGTATAAGACAGTGTGGGTCAGTATCAGACAGTGTGTGTCAGTATCAGACAGTGTGGGTCAGAAAAGACAGTGTGTGTCAGTATTAGAAAGTGTGTGTCAGTATCAGACAGTGTGGGTCAGTATCAGAAAGTGTGGGTCAGTATCAGAAAGTGTGTGTCAGTATCAGACAGTGTGGGTCAGTATCAGACAGTGTGGGTCAGTATCAGAAAGTGTCTGTCAGTATAAGACAGTGTGGGTCAGTATCAGACAGTGTGGTCAGTATAAGACAGTGTGGGTCAGTATAAGACAGTGTGTGTCAGTATCAGACAATGTGGGTCAGTATCAGACAGTGTGGGTCAGTATCAGACAGTGTGGGTCAGTATAAGACAGTGCCTGTCAGTATCAGACAGTGTGGTTCAGTATCAGACAGTGTGGGTCAGTATAAGACAGTGTGTGTCAGAATAAGACAGTGTGGGTCGTATAACACAGTGTGAGTCAGTATAAGACAGTGTCTGTCAGTATTATGCAGAGTGTGTCAGTATTTGACTGTGTGGGTCAGTATCAGAAAGTGTGTGTCAGTATCAGACAGTGTGGTTCAATATCAGACAGTGTCTGTCAGTATCAGACAGTGTGTGTCAGTATCAGGCAATGTGTGTCAGTATCAGACAGTGTTGGTCAGTATAAGACAGTGTCTGTCAGTATAAGACAGTGTGGGTCAGTATAAGACAGTGTGGGTCGTATAACACAGTGTGAGTCAGTATAAGACAGTGTCTGTCAGTATAAGACAGTGTAGGTCAGTATCACACAGTGTGTGTCAGTATCAGACAGCGTGTGTCAGTAACTGACAGTGTGGGTCAGTATAAGACAGTGTGTGTCAGTATCAGACAGTGTGTGTCAGTATCAGACAGTGTTGGTCAGTATCAGACAGTGTGGGTCAGTATCAGAAAGTGTAAGTCAGTATTAGAAAGTGTGGGTCAGTTTCAGACAGTGTGGGTCAGTGTAAGACAGTGTCTGTCAGTATAAGACAGTGTGGGTCAGTATCAGGCAGTGTGTGTCAGTATCAGACAATGTGGGTCAGTATCAGACAGTGTGGTCAGTATAAGACAATGTGGATGAGTATAAGAGTGTCTGTCAGTATCTGTCAGTATCAGACATTGTGGGTCAGTATCAGACAGTATGGGTCAGTATCAGACAGTGTGGGTCAGTATCAGACAGTGTGACTCAGTATCAGAGAGTGTGTATCAGTATAAGACAGTGTGGGTCAGAATCAGAAAGTGTGGGTCTGTATAAGACAGTGTGGGTCAGTAGAAGACAGTATCTGTCAGTATAAGACACTGTGGGTGAGTATAAGACAGTGTCTGTCAGTGTAAGACAATGTGGATCAGTATAAGACAGTGTGGGTCAGTATAAGACAGTGTGTGTCAGTATCAGACAGTGTGGGTCAGTATCATACACTGTGGGTCAGTATCAGACAGTGTGGGTCAGTATAAGACAGTGCCTGTCAGTATCAGACAGTGTGGTTCAGTATCAGACAGTGTGGGTCAGTATAAGACAGTGTGCGTCAGAATAAGACAGTGTCTGTCAGTATCAGACAGTGTGTGTCAGTATAAGACAGCGTGGGTAAGTATCAGACAGTGTGTGTCAGTATCAGACAGTGTCTGTCAGTATAAGACAGTGTGGGTCAGTATAAGACAGTTTGGGTCGTATAACACAGTGTGAGTCAGTATAAGACAGTGTCTGTCAGTATAAGACAGTGTAGGTCAGTATCACACAGTGTGTGTCAGTATCAGACAGCGTGTGTCAGTAACAGACAGTGTGGGTCAGTATAAGACAGTGTGTGTCAGTATCAGACAGTGTGTGTCAGTATCAGACAGTGTTGGTCAGTATCAGACAGTGTGGGTCAGTATCAGAAAGTGTAAGTCAGTATTAGAAAGTGTGGGTCAGTATAAGACAGTGTGGGTCAGTATAAGACAGTGTCTGTCAGTATAAGACAGTGTGGGTCAGTATCAGGCAGTGTGTGTCAGTATCAGACAATGTGGGTCAGTATCAGACAGTGTGGTCAGTATAAGACAATGTGGATGAGTATAAGACAGTGTCTGTCATTATCTGTCAGTATCAGACATTGTGGGTCAGTATCAGACAGTGTGGGTCTGTATCAGATAGTGTGGGTCAGTATCAGACAGTGTGACTCAGTATCAGAGAGTGTGTGTCAGTATAAGACAGTGTGGGTCAGTATCAGAAAGTGTGGGTCTGTATAAGACAGTGTGGGTCAGTAGAAGACAGTATCTGTCAGTATAAGACACTGTGGGTGAGTATAAGACAGTGTCTGTCAGTATCAGACAGTGTGGGTCAGTATAATACAGTGTGGGTCAGTATATTACAGTGTGGGCCAGTATAAGGCAGTGTGGGTCAGTATGAGACAGTGTCGGTCAGTATAAGACAGTGCCTGTCAGTATAAGACTGTGTCTGTCAGTTTAATACAGTGTGGGTCAGTATAAGACAGTGTGTGTCAGTATAAGTCAGTGTGGGTCAGTATCAGACAGTGTCTGTCCGTATGAGTAAGTGTGTGTCAGTATCAAACAGTGTGGGTCAGTATAAGACAGTGTGGGTCAGTGTAAGACAGTGTCTGTCAGTACAAGACAGTGACTGTCAGTATCAGAAAGTGTGGGTCAGTATCAGACGGTGTGGGTCAGTATAAGACAGTGTGGGTCAGTATAAGACAGTGTGGGTCAGTATCAGAAAGTGTGGGTCAGAATAAGACAGTGTGGGTCAGTATAAGGCAGAGTATGTCAGTACAAGAGAGTGTGGGTCAGTATCAGAAAGTGTGTGTCAGTATAAGACAGTGTCTGTCAGTATCAGACCGTGTGCGTCAGTATAAGACAGCGTGGGTAAGTATCAGACAGTGTGTGTCAGTATCAGACAGTGTGGGTCAGTATCAGACAGTGTGGTTCAGTATCAGACAGTGTCTGTCAGTATCAGACAGTGTGCGTCAGTATAAGACAGTGTGGGTCAGTATCAGACAGTGTGTGTCAGTATCAGACAGTGTGGGTCAGTATCAGACAGTGTGGGTCAGTATCAGAAAGTGTCTGTCAGTATAAGACAGTGTGGGTCAGTATCAGGCAGTGTGGTAAGTATAAGACAGTGTCTGTCAGTGTAAGACAGTGTGGATCAGTATAAGACAGTGTGGGTCAGCATAAGACAGTGTGTGTCAGTATCAGACAGTGTGGGTCAGTATCAGACAGTGTGGGTCAGTATAAGACAGTGCCTGTCAGTATCAGACAGTGTGGTTCAGTATCAGACAGTGTGGGTCAGTATAAGACAGTGTGTGTCAGAATAAGACAGTGTCTATCAGTATCAGACAGTGTTGGTCAGTATAAGACAGTGTCTGTCAGTATAAGACAGTGTGGGTCAGTATAAGACAGTGTGGGTCAGTATAAGACAGTGTGTGTCAGTATCAGACAGTGTGTGTCAGTATCAGACAGTGTTGGTCAGTATCAGACAGTGTGTGTCAGTATCAGAAAGTGTAAGTCAGTATTAGAAAGTGTGGGTCAGTATAAGACAGTGTGGGTCAGTATTAGACAGTGTCTGTCAGTATAAGACAGTGTGGGTCAGTATCAGGCAGTGTGTGTCAGTATCAGACAATGTGGGTCAGTATCAGACAGTGTGGTCAGTATAAGACAGTGTCTGTCAGTATCTGTCAGTATCAGACATTGTGGGTCAGTATCAGACAGTGTGGGTCAGTATCAGACAGTGTGGGTCAGTATCAGACAGTGTGACTCAGTATCAGAGAGTGTGTGTCAGTATAAGACAGTGTGGGTCAGTATCAGAAAGTGTGGGTCTGTATAAGACAGTGTGGGTCAGTAGAAGACAGTATCTGTCTGTATAAGACACTGTGGGTCAGTATAAGACAGTGTCTGTCAGTATCAGACAGTGTGGGTCAGTATAATACAGTGTGGGTCAGTATATTACAGTGTGTGTCAGTGTAAGACAGTGTCTGTCAGTACAAGACAGTGACTGTCAGTATCAGAAAGTGTGGGTCAGTATCAGACGGTGTGGGTCAGTATAAGACAGTGTGGGTCAGTATAAGACAGTGTGGGTCAGTATCAGAAAGTGTGGGTCAGAATAAGACAGTGTGGGTCAGTATAAGGCAGAGTATGTCAGTACAAGAGAGTGTGGGTCAGTATAAGACAGCGTGGGTAAGTATCAGACAGTGTGTGTCAGTATCAGACAGTGTGGGTCAGTATCAGACAGTGTGGGTCAGTATAAGACAGTGCCTGTCAGTATCAGACAGTGTGGTTCAGTATCAGACAGTGTGGGTCAGTATAAGACAGTGTGTGTCAGAATAAGACAGTGTCTATCAGTATCAGACAGTGTTGGTCAGTATAAGACAGTGTCTGTCAGTATAAGACAGTGTGGGTCAGTATAAGACAGTGTGGGTCAGTATAAGACAGTGTGTGTCAGTATCAGACAGTGTTGGTCAGTATCAGACAGTGTGGGTCAGTATCAGAAAGTGTAAGTCCGTATTAGAAAGTGTGGGTCAGTATAAGACAGTGTGGGTCAGTATAAGACAGTGTCTGTCAGTATAAGACAGTGTGGGTCAGTATCAGGCAGTGTGTGTCAGTATCAGACAATGTGGGTCAGTATCAGACAGTGTGGTCAGTATAAGACAATGTGGGTCAGTATAAGACAGTGTCTGTCAGTATCTGTCAGTATCAGACATTGTGGGTCAGTATCAGACAGTGTGGGTCAGTATCAGAGAGTGTGGGTCAGTATCAGACAGTGTGACTCAGTATCAGAGAGTGTGTGTCAGTATAAGACAGTGTGGGTCAGTATCAGAAAGTGTGGGTCTGTATAAGACAGTGTGGCTCAGTAGAAGACAGTATCTGTCTGTATAAGACACTGTGGGTCAGTATAAGACAGTGTCTGTCAGTATCAGACAGTGTGGGTCAGTATAATACAGTGTGGGTCAGTATATTACAGTGTGGGTCAGTATAAGACAGTGTGGGTCAGTATGAGACAGTGTCGGTCAGTATAAGACAGTGCCTGTCAGTATAAGACTGTGTCTGTCAGTTTAATACAGTGTGGGTCAGTATAAGACAGTGTGTGTCAGTATAAGACAGTGTGGGTCAGTATCAGGCAGTGTGTGTCAGTATCAGACACTGTGGGTCAGTATCAGACATTGTGGGTCATCAGAAGATATTGTTCCTTCAATTGCAAAGAATAGAAATTTGTGTTTTATCTACATACCCTCCCATACATACAAACAAAACATCCCAAAGCCGATTGACATTTTCCATTTTTAATTTATTGGTTCTGTTAATTTTTCTATAATTGATTTCAGCTGATTAAATTTTATGGAGCTTGGAAACAGAGAGCTCTAACCTTTTGCCGTTGTGGTAGGTTCGGTCGTTGAGACTGTCGTTGTCATGGTCGTTGTAGCTGTTGAATGAAAAGAGAAAAATGAAGTGAGATTCTGTGCTCATGAAGAGGCCAACACGCGGGTTTAGAAATCAGGCTGAGATCAGCGTCAGTGTGATTCAGTATCAGTAATTGTCTGTTCGTAATGATCTTTTCGTCCTCACTGTCAACAGGGGTGGTACCAGGGGATTGGAGAGTGGCGAATGTCGTGCCCCTGTTCAAAAAAGGAACGAGGGATAACCCTGGGAATTACAGGCCAGTTAGTCTTACTTCGGTGGTAGGCAAAGTAATGGAAAGGGTACTGAAGGATAGGATTTCTGAGCATCTGGAAAGACACTGCTTGATTAGGGATAGTCAGCACAGATTTGTGAGGGGTAGGTCTTGCCTTACAAATCTTATTGAATTCTTTGAGGAGGTGACCAAGCATGTGGATGAAGGTAAAGCAGTGGATGTAGTGTACATGGATTTTATTAAGGCATTTGATAAAGTTCCCCATGGTAGGCTTCTGCACAAAGTAAGGAGGCATGGGATAGTGGGAAATTTGGCCAGTTGGATAACGAACTGGCTAACCGATAGAAGTCAGAGAGTGGTGTTGGATGGCAAATATTCAGCCTGGATCCCAGTTACCAGTGGTGTACCGCAGGGATCAGTTCTGGGTCCTCTGCTGTTTGTGATTTTCATTAATGACTTGGATGAGGGAGTTGAAGGGTGGGTCAGTAAATTTGCAGACGATACGAAGATTGGTGGAGTTGTGGATAGTAAGGAGGGCTGTTGTCGGCTGCAAAGAGACATAGATAGGATGCAGAGCTGGGCTGAGAAGTGGCAGATGGAGTTTAACCCTGAAAAGTGTGAGGTTGTCCATTTTGGAAGGACAAATATGAATGCGGAATACAGGGTTAACGGTAGAGTTCTTGGCATTGTGGAGGAGCAGAGAGACCTTGGGGTCTATGTTCATACATCTTTGAAAGTTGCCACTCAAGTGGATAGAGCTGTGAAGAAGGCCTATGGTGTGCTCGCGTTCATTAACAGAGGGATTGACTTTAAGAGCCATGAGGTAATGATGCAGCTGTACAAAACTTTGGTAAGGCCACATTTGGAGTACTGTGTACAGTTCTGGTCGCCTCATTTTAGGAAGGATGTGGAAGCTCTGGAAAAGGTGCAAAGAAGATTTACCAGGATGTTGCCTGGAATGGAGAGTAGGTCTTACGAGGAAAGGTTGAGGGTGCTAGGCCTTTTCTCATTAGAGCGGAGAAGGATGAGGGGCGACTTGATAGAGGTTTATAAGATGATCAGGGGAATAGATAGAGTAGACAGTCAGAGACTTTTTCCCCAGGTGGAACACACCATTACAAGGGGACATAAATTTAAGGTGAAAGGTGGAAGATATAGGAGGGATATCAGAGGTAGGTTCTTTACCCAGAGAGTAGTGGGGGCATGGAATGCACTGCCTGTGGAAGTAGTTGAGTCGGAAACATTAGGGACCTTCAAGCAGCTGTTGGATAGGTACATGGATTACGGGAAAATGATATCGTGTAGATTTATTTGTTCTTAAGGGCAGCACGGGAGCATTGTGGATAGCACAATTGCTTCACAGATCCATGGTCCCAGGTTCGATTCCAGCTTGGGTCATTGTCTGTGTGGAGTCTGCACGTCCTCCCCGTGTCTGCGTGGGTTTCCTCCGGGTGCTCCGGTTTCCTCCCACAGTCCAAAGATGTGCAGGTTAGGTGAATTGGCCAATGATAAATTGCCCTTAATGTCCAAATTGCCCTTGGTGTTGGGTGGAGGTGTTGAGTTTGGGTAGGGTGCTCTTTCCAAGAGCTGGTGCAGACTCAAAGGGCCGAATGGCCTCCTTCTGCACTGTAAATTCAATGATAATCTATGATTAATCTAGGACAAAGGTTCGGCACAACATCGTGGGCCGAAGGGCCTGTTCTGTGCTGTATTTTCTATGTTCTATGTTCTATGTTCTATGTATCACTGTTTCAGAGCCAGTATCATTCAGTGTCTGCAAATATCACTCACTGACAGTCAGTGTCGGACAGTATAAGACTGTCGGTCAGTATAAGATAGTGTCCATCAGTATCAGACAGTGTGGGTCAGTATCAGACAGTGTGGGTCAGTATAAGACAGTGTCTGTCAGTATAAGACATTGACTGTCAGTATCAGACAGTGTGGGTCAGTATAAGACAGTGTCCATCAGTATCAGAGAGTGTCTGTCAGTATAACAGTGAAATGAAAATGAAAATCACTTATTGTCACAAGTAGGCTTCAATGAAGTTACTGTGAAAAGCCCCTCGTCGCCACATTCCGGCGCCTGTTCGGGGAAGCTGTACAGGAATTGAACCGTGCTGCTGGCTTACTTGTTCTCTTTAAAAGCCAGCAATTTAGCCCAGTGTGCTAAACTAGCCCCAAGTGTGGGTCAGTATAAGACTGTCGCTCAGTATCCGACAGAGTGGGTCAATATAAGACAGTGTGGGTCAGTTAAACACAGTGTCCATCAGTATCAGACAGTGTCTGTCAGTATGAGACTGTCGGTCAGTATAAGGCAGTGTCCATCAGTATCAGACAGTGTGGGTCAGAAAAGACAATGTCCATCAGTATAAGACAGTGACCATCAGGAACTGACAGTGCCTGTCAGAAAAAGACAGTGTGGGTCAGTATAAGACTGTCAGTCAGAATAAGACAGTGTCTGTCAGTATCAGACAGTGTCTGTCAGGAGAAGACAGTGTGGGTCAGTATAAGACAGTGTCCATCAGTAAAATACAGTGATGTATCAGTGATTGTCTGTCCATATCACTGTTTCAGAGCCAGTATCATTCAGTGTCTGAAAGTATCAGACAGTGGCTGCCAGTATAAGACAGTGTCAGTTAATCTAAGACAGTGTGGGTCAGAATGAGACAGTGTCTGTCAGGAGCAGACAGTGTGGGTCAGTCTAAGACAGTGTCGGTCAGTATAAGACATTGTCTGTCAGTAGCAGACAGTGTGGGTCAGTCTAAGACAGTGTGTGTCAGGAGCAGACAGTCTGGGTCAGTATAAGTCAGTGTGGGCCAGTATCAGACACTGTGGGTCAGTATCAGACAGTGTGTGTCAGTAGAAGACAGTGTGGGTCAGTATAAGACAGTGTGTGTCAGGAGCAGACAGTCTCGGTCAGTATAAGTCAGTGTGGGCCAGTATCAGACACTGTGGGTCGGTATCAGACACTGTGGGTCAGTATAAGACAGTGTGGGTCAATATAAGACAGTGTCTGTCAGTATAAGACAGTGTGGGTCAGTATTAGACAGTGTGGGTTAGTATAAGACAGTGTGGGTCAGTATAAGACTGTGTGTCAGGAGCAGACAGTGTGGGTCAGTATAAGTCAGTGTGGGTCAGTATAAGACAGTGTGTGTCAGGAGCAGACAGTGTGGGTCAGTATAAGTCAGTGTGGGTCAGTATAAGACAGTGTGTGTCAGGAGCAGACAGTGTGGGTCAGTGTGGGTCAGTATAAGACAGCGTCTGTCAGTATAAGACAGTGTGTGTCAGTATCAGACAGTGTGTGTCAGTATCAGACAGTGTTGGTCATTATCAGACAGTGTGGGTCAGTATCAGAAAGTGTAAGTCAGTATTAGAAAGTGTGGGTCAGTATAAGACAGTGTGGGTCAGTATAAGACAGTGTCTGTCAGTATAAGACAGTGTGGGTCAGTATAAGACAGTGTGGGTCAGTATAAGACAGTGTGTGTCAGTATCAGACAGTGTGTGTCAGTATCAGACAGTGTTGGTCATTATCAGACAGTGTGGGTCAGTATCAGAAAGTGTAAGTCAGTATTAGAAAGTGTGGGTCAGTATAAGACAGTGTGGGTCAGTATAAGACAGTGTCTGTCAGTATAAGACAGTGTGGGTCAGTATCAGGCAGTGTGTGTCAGTATCAGACAATGTGGGTCAGTATCAGACAGTGAGGTCAGTATAAGACAATGTGGGTCAGTATAAGACAGTGTCTGTCAGTATCTGTCAGTATCAGACATTGTGGGTCAGTATCAGACGGTGTGTGTCAGTATCAGTCAATGTGGGTCAGTATCAGACAGTGTGGTCAGGATCAGAAAGTGTGTGTCAGTATGAGACAGTGTGGGTCAGTATCAGAAAGTGTGGGTCAGTATCAGAAAGTGTGTGTCAGTATTAGATAGTGTGGATCAGTAAAAGACTGTGTATGTCAGTATCAGACAGTGTGGGTCAGTATAAAACAGTGTGGATCAGTAAAAGACTGTGTATGTCAGTATCAGACAGTGTGGGTCAGTATCAGGAAGTGTGTTTCAGTATCAGACAGTGTGGATCAGTAAAAGACTGTGTATGTCAGTATCAGACAGTGTGTGTCAGTATATGACAGTGTGTGTCAGTATCAGACAGTGTCTGTCAGTATTAGACAGAGTGGGTCATTACAAGACAGTGTGGGTCAGTATAAGACAGTGTGGTCAGTATAAGACAGTGTGGGTCAGTATAAGACAGTGTGTGTCAGTAACAGACAGTGTGGGTCAGTGTAAGACAGTGTCTGTCAGTATAAGACAGTGTGGTTCAGTATCAGACAGTATGGGTCAGTATAACTCAGTGTGGGTCAGTATAAGTCAGTGTGGGTCCGTATCAGACAGTGTCTGTCCGTATCAGAAAGTGTGTGTCAGTATCAAACAGTGTGGGTCAGTATAAGACAGTGTGGGTCAGTGTAAGACAGTGTCTGTCAGTACAAGACAGTGACTGTCAGTATCAGAAAGTGTGGGTCAGTATCAGACGGTATGGGTCAGTATAAGACAGTGTGGGTCAGTATAAGACAGTGTGGGTCAGTATCAGAAAGTGTGGGTCAGAATAAGACAGTGTGGGTCAGTATAAGGCAGAGTATGTCAGTACAAGAGAGTGTGGGTCAGTATCAGAAAGTGAATGTCAGTATAAGACAGTGTCTGTCAGTATCAGACCGTGTGCGTCAGTATAAGACAGCGTGGGTAAGTATCAGACAGTGTGTGTCAGTATCAGACAGTGTGGGTCAGTATCAGACAGTGTGGTTCAGTATCAGACAGTGTCTGTCAGTATCAGACAGTGTGCGTCAGTATAAGACAGTGTGGGTCAGTATCAGACAGTGTGTGTCAGTATCAGACAGTGTGGGTCAGAAAAGACAGTGTGTGTCAGTATTAGAAAGTGTGTGTCAGTATCAGACAGTGTGGGTCAGTATCAGAAAGTGTGGGTCAGTATCAGAAAGTGTGTGTCAGTATCAGACAGTGTGGGTCAGTATCAGACAGTGTGGGTCAGTATCAGAAAGTGTCTGTCAGTATAAGACAGTGTGGGTCAGTATCAGACAGTGTGGTCAGTATAAGACAGTGTCTGTCAGTATTATGCAGAGTGTGTCAGTATTTGACTGTGTGGGTCAGTATCAGAAAGTGTGTGTCAGTATCAGACAGTGTGGTTCAATATCAGACAGTGTCTGTCAGTATCAGACAGTGTGTGTCAGTATCAGGCAATGTGTGTCAGTATCAGACAGTGTTGGTCAGTATAAGACAGTGTCTGTCAGTATAAGACAGTGTGGGTCAGTATAAGACAGTGTGGGTCGTATAACACAGTGTGAGTCAGTATAAGACAGTGTCTGTCAGTATAAGACAGTGTAGGTCAGTATCACACAGTGTGTGTCAGTATCAGACAGCGTGTGTCAGTAACTGACAGTGTGGGTCAGTATAAGACAGTGTGTGTCAGTATCAGACAGTGTGTGTCAGTATCAGACAGTGTTGGTCAGTATCAGACAGTGTGGGTCAGTATCAGAAAGTGTAAGTCAGTATTAGAAAGTGTGGGTCAGTTTCAGAAAGTGTGGGTCAGTGTAAGACAGTGTCTGTCAGTATAAGACAGTGTGGGTCAGTATCAGGCAGTGTGTGTCAGTATCAGACAATGTGGGTCAGTATCAGACAGTGTGGTCAGTATAAGACAATGTGGATGAGTATAAGAGTGTCTGTCAGTATCTGTCAGTATCAGACATTGTGGGTCAGTATCAGACAGTATGGGTCAGTATCAGACAGTGTGGGTCAGTATCAGACAGTGTGACTCAGTATCAGAGAGTGTGTATCAGTATAAGACAGTGTGGGTCAGTATCAGAAAGTGTGGGTCTGTATAAGACAGTGTGGGTCAGTAGAAGACAGTATCTGTCAGTATAAGACACTGTGGGTGAGTATAAGACAGTGTCTGTCAGTGTAAGACAATGTGGATCAGTATAAGACAGTGTGGGTCAGTATAAGACAGTGTGTGTCAGTATCAGACAGTGTGGGTCAGTATCATACACTGTGGGTCAGTATCAGAGAGTGTGGGTCAGTATAAGACAGTGCCTGTCAGTATCAGACAGTGTGGTTCAGTATCAGACGGTGTGGGTCAGTATAAGACAGTGTGCGTCAGAATAAGACAGTGTCTGTCAGTATCAGACAGTGTGTGTCAGTATAAGACAGCGTGGGTAAGTATCAGACAGTGTGTGTCAGTATCAGACAGTGTCTGTCAGTATAAGACAGTGTGGGTCAGTATAAGACAGTTTGGGTCGTATAACACAGTGTGAGTCAGTATAAGACAGTGTCTGTCAGTATAAGACAGTGTAGGTCAGTATCACACAGTGTGTGTCAGTATCAGACAGCGTGTGTCAGTAACAGACAGTGTGGGTCAGTATAAGACAGTGTGTGTCAGTATCAGACAGTGTGTGTCAGTATCAGACAGTGTTGGTCAGTATCAGACAGTGTGGGTCAGTATCAGAAAGTGTAAGTCAGTATTAGAAAGTGTGGGTCAGTATAAGACAGTGTGGGTCAGTATAAGACAGTGTCTGTCAGTATAAGACAGTGTGGGTCAGTATCAGGCAGTGTGTGTCAGTATCAGACAATGTGGGTCAGTATCAGACAGTGTGGTCAGTATAAGACAATGTGGATGAGTATAAGACAGTGTCTGTCAGTATCTGTCAGTATCAGACATTGTGGGTCAGTATCAGACAGTGTGGGTCTGTATCAGATAGTGTGGGTCAATATCAGACAGTGTGACTCAGTATCAGAGAGTGTGTGTCAGTATAAGACAGTGTGGGTCAGTATCAGAAAGTGTGGGTCTGTATAAGACAGTGTGGGTCAGTAGAAGACAGTATCTGTCAGTATAAGACACTGTGGGTGAGTATAAGACAGTGTCTGTCAGTATCAGACAGTGTGGGTCAGTATAATACAGTGTGGGTCAGTATATTACAGTGTGGATCAGTATAAGACAGTGTGGGTCAGTATGAGACAGTGTCGGTCAGTATAAGACAGTGCCTGTCAGTATAAGACTGTGTCTGTCAGTTTAATACAGTGTGGGTCAGTATAAGACAGTGTGTGTCAGTATAAGTCAGTGTGGGTCAGTATCAGACAGTGTCTGTCCGTATGAGTAAGTGTGTGTCAGTATCAAACAGTGTGGGTCAGTATAAGACAGTGTGGGTCAGTGTAAGACAGTGTCTGTCAGTACAAGACAGTGACTGTCAGTATCAGAAAGTGTGGGTCAGTATCAGACGGTGTGGGTCAGTATAAGACAGTGTGGGTCAGTATAAGACAGTGTGGGTCAGTATCAGAAAGTGTGGGTCAGAATAAGACAGTGTGGGTCAGTATAAGGCAGAGTATGTCAGTACAAGAGAGTGTGGGTCAGTATCAGAAAGTGTGTGTCAGTATAAGACAGTGTCTGTCAGTATCAGACCGTGTGCGTCAGTATAAGACAGCGTGGGTAAGTATCAGACAGTGTGTGTCAGTATCAGACAGTGTGGGTCAGTATCAGACAGTGTGGTTCAGTATCAGACAGTGTCTGTCAGTATCAGACAGTGTGCGTCAGTATAAGACAGTGTGGGTCAGTATCAGACAGTGTGTGTCAGTATCAGACAGTGTGGGTCAGTATCAGACAGTGTGGGTCAGTATCAGAAAGTGTCTGTCAGTATAAGACAGTGTGGGTCAGTATCAGGCAGTGTGGTAAGTATAAGACAGTGTCTGTCAGTGTAAGACAGTGTGGATCAGTATAAGACAGTGTGGGTCAGTATAAGACAGTGTGTGTCAGTTTCAGACAGTGTGGGTCAGTATCAGACAGTGTGGGTCAGTATAAGACAGTGCCTGTCAGTATCAGACAGTGTGGTTCAGTATCAGACAGTGTGGGTCAGTATAAGACAGTGTGTGTCAGAATAAGACAGTGTCTATCAGTATCAGACAGTGTTGGTCAGTATAAGACAGTGTCTGTCAGTATAAGACAGTGTGGGTCAGTATAAGACAGTGTGGGTCAGTATAAGACAGTGTGTGTCAGTATCAGACAGTGTGTGTCAGTATCAGACAGTGTTGGTCAGTATCAGACAGTGTGGGTCAGTATCAGACAGTGTGTGTCAGTATCAGAAAGTGTAAGTCAGTATTAGAAAGTGTGGGTCAGTATAAGACAGTGTGGGTCAGTATTAGACAGTGTCTGTCAGTATAAGACAGTGTGGGTCAGTATCAGGCAGTGTGTGTCAGTATCAGACAATGTGGGTCAGTATCAGACAGTGTGGTCAGTATAAGACAATGTGGGTCAGTATAAGACAGTGTCTGTCAGTATCTGTCAGTATCAGACATTGTGGGTCAGTATCAGACAGTGTGGGTCAGTATCAGACAGTGTGGGTCAGTATCAGACAGTGTGACTCAGTATCAGAGAGTGTGTGTCAGTATAAGACAGTGTGGGTCAGTATCAGAAAGTGTGGGTCTGTATAAGACAGTGTGGGTCAGTAGAAGACAGTATCTGTCTGTATAAGACACTGTGGGTCAGTATAAGACAGTGTCTGTCAGTATCAGACAGTGTGGGTCAGTATAATACAGTGTGGGTCAGTATATTACAGTGTGGGTCAGTGTAAGACAGTGTCTGTCAGTACAAGACAGTGACTGTCAGTATCAGAAAGTGTGGGTCAGTATCAGACGGTGTGGGTCAGTATAAGACAGTGTGGGTCAGTATAAGACAGTGTGGGTCAGTATCAGAAAGTGTGGGTCAGAATAAGACAGTGTGGGTCAGTATAAGGCAGAGTATGTCAGTACAAGAGAGTGTGGGTCAGTATAAGACAGCGTGGGTAAGTATCAGACAGTGTGTGTCAGTATCAGACAGTGTGGGTCAGTATCAGACAGTGTGGGTCAGTATAAGACAGTGCCTGTCAGTATCAGACAGTGTGGTTCAGTATCAGACAGTGTGGGTCAGTATAAGACAGTGTGTGTCAGAATAAGACAGTGTCTATCAGTATCAGACAGTGTTGGTCAGTATAAGACAGTGTCTGTCAGTATAAGACAGTGTGGGTCAGTATAAGACAGTGTGGGTCAGTATAAGACAGTGTGTGTCAGTATCAGACAGTGTTGGTCAGTATCAGACAGTGTGGGTCAGTATCAGAAAGTGTAAGTCAGTATTAGAAAGTGTGGGTCAGTATAAGACAGTGTGGGTCAGTATAAGACAGTGTCTGTCAGTATAAGACAGTGTGGGTCAGTATCAGGCAGTGTGTGTCAGTATCAGACAATGTGGGTCAGTATCAGACAGTGTGGTCAGTATAAGACAATGTGGGTCAGTATAAGACAGTGTCTGTCAGTATCTGTCAGTATCAGACATTGTGGGTCAGTATCAGACAGTGTGGGTCAGTATCAGAGAGTGTGGGTCAGTATCAGACAGTGTGACTCAGTATCAGAGAGTGTGTGTCAGTATAAGACAGTGTGGGTCAGTATCAGAAAGTGTGGGTCTGTATAAGACAGTGTGGCTCAGTAGAAGACAGTATCTGTCTGTATAAGACACTGTGGGTCAGTATAAGACAGTGTCTGTCAGTATCAGACAGTGTGGGTCAGTATAATACAGTGTGGGTCAGTATATTACAGTGTGGGTCAGTATAAGACAGTGTGGGTCAGTATGAGACAGTGTCGGTCAGTATAAGACAGTGCCTGTCAGTATAAGACTGTGTCTGTCAGTTTAATACAGTGTGGGTCAGTATAAGACAGTGTGTGTCAGTATAAGACAGTGTGGGTCAGTATCTGGCAGTGTGTGTCAGTATCAGACACTGTGGGTCAGTATCAGACATTGTGGGTCATCAGAAGATATTGTTCCTTCAATTGCAAAGAATAGAAATTTGTGTTTTATCTACATACCCTCCCATACATACAAACAAAACATCCCAAAGCCGATTGACATTTTCCATTTTTAATTTATTGGTTCTGTTAATTTTTCTATAATTGATTTCAGCTGATTAAATTTTATGGAGCTTGGAAACAGAGAGCTCTAACCTTTTGCCGTTGTGGTAGGTTCGGTCGTTGAGACTGTCGTTGTCATGGTCGTTGTAGCTGTTGAATGAAAAGAGAAAAATGAAGTGAGATTCTGTGCTCATGAAGAGGCCAACACGCGGGTTTAGAAATCAGGCTGAGATCAGCGTCAGTGTGATTCAGTATCAGTAATTGTCTGTTCGTAATGATCTTTTCGTCCTCACTGTCAACAGGGGTGGTACCAGGGGATTGGAGAGTGGCGAATGTCGTGCCCCTGTTCAAAAAAGGAACGAGGGATAACCCTGGGAATTACAGGCCAGTTAGTCTTACTTCGGTGGTAGGCAAAGTAATGGAAAGGGTACTGAAGGATAGGATTTCTGAGCATCTGGAAAGACACTGCTTGATTAGGGATAGTCAGCACAGATTTGTGAGGGGTAGGTCTTGCCTTACAAATCTTATTGAATTCTTTGAGGAGGTGACCAAGCATGTGGATGAAGGTAAAGCAGTGGATGTAGTGTACATGGATTTTATTAAGGCATTTGATAAAGTTCCCCATGGTAGGCTTCTGCACAAAGTAAGGAGGCATGGGATAGTGGGAAATTTGGCCAGTTGGATAACGAACTGGCTAACCGATAGAAGTCAGAGAGTGGTGTTGGATGGCAAATATTCAGCCTGGATCCCAGTTACCAGTGGTGTACCGCAGGGATCAGTTCTGGGTCCTCTGCTGTTTGTGATTTTCATTAATGACTTGGATGAGGGAGTTGAAGGGTGGGTCAGTAAATTTGCAGACGATACGAAGATTGGTGGAGTTGAGGATAGTAAGGAGGGCTGTTGTCGGCTGCAAAGAGACATAGATAGGATGCAGAGCTGGGCTGAGAAGTGGCAGATGGAGTTTAACCCTGAAAAGTGTGAGGTTGTCCATTTTGGAAGGACAAATATGAATGCGGAATACAGGGTTAACGGTAGAGTTCTTGGCATTGTGGAGGAGCAGAGAGACCTTGGGGTCTATGTTCATACATCTTTGAAAGTTGCCACTCAAGTGGATAGAGCTGTGAAGAAGGCCTATGGTGTGCTCGCGTTCATTAACAGAGGGATTGACTTTAAGAGCCATGAGGTAATGATGCAGCTGTACAAAACTTTGGTAAGGCCACATTTGGAGTACTGTGTACAGTTCTGGTCGCCTCATTTTAGGAAGGATGTGGAAGCTCTGGAAAAGGTGCAAAGAAGATTTACCAGGATGTTGCCTGGAATGGAGAGTAGGTCTTACGAGGAAAGGTTGAGGGTGCTAGGCCTTTTCTCATTAGAGCGGAGAAGGATGAGGGGCGACTTGATAGAGGTTTATAAGATGATCAGGGGAATAGATAGAGTAGACAGTCAGAGACTTTTTCCCCAGGTGGAACACACCATTACAAGGGGACATAAATTTAAGGTGAAAGGTGGAAGATATAGGAGGGATATCAGAGGTAGGTTCTTTACCCAGAGAGTAGTGGGGGCATGGAATGCACTGCCTGTGGAAGTAGTTGAGTCGGAAACATTAGGGACCTTCAAGCAGCTGTTGGATAGGTACATGGATTACGGGAAAATGATATCGTGTAGATTTATTTGTTCTTAAGGGCAGCACGGGAGCATTGTGGATAGCACAATTGCTTCACAGATCCATGGTCCCAGGTTCGATTCCAGCTTGGGTCATTGTCTGTGTGGAGTCTGCACGTCCTCCCCGTGTCTGCGTGGGTTTCCTCCGGGTGCTCCGGTTTCCTCCCACAGTCCAAAGATGTGCAGGTTAGGTGAATTGGCCAATGATAAATTGCCCTTAATGTCCAAATTGCCCTTGGTGTTGGGTGGAGGTGTTGAGTTTGGGTAGGGTGCTCTTTCCAAGAGCTGGTGCAGACTCAAAGGGCCGAATGGCCTCCTTCTGCACTGTAAATTCAATGATAATCTATGATTAATCTAGGACAAAGGTTCGGCACAACATCGTGGGCCGAAGGGCCTGTTCTGTGCTGTATTTTCTATGTTCTATGTTCTATGTTCTATGTATCACTGTTTCAGAGCCAGTATCATTCAGTGTCTGCAAATATCACTCACTGACAGTCAGTGTCGGACAGTATAAGACTGTCGGTCAGTATAAGATAGTGTCCATCAGTATCAGACAGTGTGGGTCAGTATCAGACAGTGTGGGTCAGTATAAGACAGTGTCTGTCAGTATAAGACATTGACTGTCAGTATCAGACAGTGTGGGTCAGTATAAGACAGTGTCCATCAGTATCAGAGAGTGTCTGTCAGTATAACAGTGAAATGAAAATGAAAATCACTTATTGTCACAAGTAGGCTTCAATGAAGTTACTGTGAAAAGCCCCTCGTCGCCACATTCCGGCGCCTGTTCGGGGAAGCTGTACAGGAATTGAACCGTGCTGCTGGCTTACTTGTTCTCTTTAAAAGCCAGCAATTTAGCCCAGTGTGCTAAACTAGCCCCAAGTGTGGGTCAGTATAAGACTGTCGCTCAGTATCCGACAGAGTGGGTCAATATAAGACAGTGTGGGTCAGTTAAACACAGTGTCCATCAGTATCAGACAGTGTCTGTCAGTATGAGACTGTCGGTCAGTATAAGGCAGTGTCCATCAGTATCAGACAGTGTGGGTCAGAAAAGACAATGTCCATCAGTATAAGACAGTGACCATCAGGAACTGACAGTGCCTGTCAGAAAAAGACAGTGTGGGTCAGTATAAGACTGTCAGTCAGAATAAGACAGTGTCTGTCAGTATCAGACAGTGTCTGTCAGGAGAAGACAGTGTGGGTCAGTATAAGACAGTGTCCATCAGTAAAATACAGTGATGTATCAGTGATTGTCTGTCCATATCACTGTTTCAGAGCCAGTATCATTCAGTGTCTGAAAGTATCAGACAGTGGCTGCCAGTATAAGACAGTGTCAGTTAATCTAAGACAGTGTGGGTCAGAATGAGACAGTGTCTGTCAGGAGCAGACAGTGTGGGTCAGTCTAAGACAGTGTCGGTCAGTATAAGACATTGTCTGTCAGTAGCAGACAGTGTGGGTCAGTCTAAGACAGTGTGTGTCAGGAGCAGACAGTCTGGGTCAGTATAAGTCAGTGTGGGCCAGTATCAGACACTGTGGGTCAGTATCAGACAGTGTGTGTCAGTAGAAGACAGTGTGGGTCAGTATAAGACAGTGTGTGTCAGGAGCAGACAGTCTCGGTCAGTATAAGTCAGTGTGGGCCAGTATCAGACACTGTGGGTCGGTATCAGACACTGTGGGTCAGTATAAGACAGTGTGGGTCAATATAAGACAGTGTCTGTCAGTATAAGACAGTGTGGGTCAGTATTAGACAGTGTGGGTCAGTATAAGACAGTGTGGGTCAGTATAAGACTGTGTGTCAGGAGCAGACAGTGTGGGTCAGTATAAGTCAGTGTGGGTCAGTATAAGACAGTGTGTGTCAGGAGCAGACAGTGTGGGTCAGTATAAGTCAGTGTGGGTCAGTATAAGACAGTGTGTGTCAGGAGCAGACAGTGTGGGTCAGTGTGGGTCAGTATAAGACAGCGTCTGTCAGTATAAGACAGTGTGTGTCAGTATCAGACAGTGTGGGTCAGTATAAGACAGTGTGGGTCAGTATCAGACAGTGTGGGTCAGTTTCAGACAGTGTGTGTCAATATCAGACAGTGTGTGTCAGTATCAGACAATGTGTGTCAGTATCAGACAATGTGTGTCAGTATCAGGCAGTGTGAGTTAGTATCAGACAGTGTGGGTCAGTATAAGACAGTGTGGGTCAGTATAAGACAGTGTGTGTCAGTATCAGACAGTGTGGGTTAGTATCAGACAGTGTGGGTCAGTTTAAGTCAGTGTATGTCACTATCAGACAGTGTGTGTCAGTATCAGACAGTGTGGTTCAGTATGAGACAGTGTGGGTCAGTATCAGACAGTGCCTGTCAGTATCAGACAGTGTGAGTCAGTATAAGACACGCCTGTCAGTATAAGACAGTGAATGTCAGTATCAGACAGTGTCGGTCTGTATAAGACAGTGTGGGTCAGTATAAGATGGTGTGGGTCAGAATAAGACAGTGTTGGTCTGTAAAAGACAATGTGGGTCAGAATTAGACAGTGTGGGTCAGCAGAAGACAGTGTTGGTCTGTATAAGACAGTGTGTCAGTATAAGACAGTGTGGGTCAGAATAAAACGGTGTGGGTCAGCAGAAGACAGTGTTGGTCTGTATAAGACAGTGTGAGTCAGTATAAGACAGTGTGTGTCAGTATCAGACAGTGTGGGTCAGTATCAGACAGTGTGGGTCAGTTTCAGACAGTGTGTGTCAATATCAGACAGTGTATGTCAGTATCAGACAATGTGTGTCAGTATCAGACAATGTGTGTCAGTATCAGGCAGTGTGAGTTAGTATCAGACAGTGTGGGTCAGTATAAGACAGTGTGGGTCAGTATAAGACAGTGTGTGTCAGTATCAGACAGTGTGGGTTAGTATCAGACAGTGTGGGTCAGTTTAAGTCAGTGTATGTCACTATCAGACAGTGTGGGGTAGTATCAGACAGTGTGGGTCAGTATAAGACAGTGTGGGTCAGTATAAAACAGTGTGTGTCAGTATCAGACAGTGTGGGTTAGTATCAGACAGTGTGGGTCAGTTTAAGTCAGTGTATGTCACTATCAGACAGTGTGGGTTATTATCAGACAGTTTGGGTCAGTATAAGACAGTGTGGGTCAGTATGAGACAGTGTGGGTCAGTATCTGACAGTGTGTGTCAGTATCAGACACTGTGGGTCAGTTTCAGACAGTGTGGGTCATCAGATTATATTGTTCCTTCAACTGCAAAGAACAGAGATTTGTGTTTTATCTACATAACCTCCCGTACATACAAATAAAACATCCCAAAGCCGATTGACATTTTCCATTTTTAATTTATTGGTTCTGTTAATTTTTCTATAATTGATTTCAGCTGATTAAATTTTATGGAGCTTGGAAACAGAGAGCTCTAACCTTTTGCCGTTGTGGTAGGTTCGGTCGTTGAGACTGTCGTTGTCATGGTCGTTGTAGCTGTTGAATGAAAAGAGAAAAATGAAGTGAGATTCTGTGCTCATGAATAGGCCAACACGCGGGTTTAGAAATCAGGCTGAGATCAGCGTCAGTGTGATTCAGTATCAGTAATTGTCTGTTCGTATCACTGTTTCAGAGCCAGTATCATTCAGTGTCTGCAAATATCAACAAAGAACAAAGAAATGTATAGCACAGGAACAGGCCCTTCGGCCCTCCAAGCCCGTGCCGACCATACTGCCCGACTAAACTACAATCTTCTACACTTCCTGGGTCCGTATCCCTCTATTCCCATCCTATTCATGTATTTGTCAAGATGCCCCTTAAATGTCACTATCGTCCCTGCTTCCACCACCTCCTCCGGTAGTGAGTTCCAGGCACCCACTACCCTCTGCGTAAAAACCTTGCCTCGTACATCTACTCTAAACTTTGCCCCTCTCACCTTAAACCTATGCCCCCTAGTAATTGACCCCTCTACCCTGGGGAAAAGCCTCTGACTATCCACTCTGTCTATGCCCCTCATAATTTTGTATACCTCTATCAGGTCGCCCCTCAACCTCCTTCGTTCCAGTGAGAACAAACCGAGTTTATTCAATCGCTCCTCATAGCTTATGCCCTCCATACCAGGCAACATTCTGGTAAATCTCTTCTGCACCCTCTCTAAAGCCTCCACATCCTTCTGGTAGTGTGGCGACCAGAATTGAACACTATACTCCAAGTGTGGCCTAACTAAGGTTCTATACAGCTGCAACATGACTTGCCAATTCTTGTACTCAATGCCCCGGCCAATGAAGGCAAGCATGCCGTATGCCTTCTTGACTACCTTCTCCACCTGTGTAGCCCCTTTCAGTGATCTGTGGACCTGTACTCCTAGATCTCTTTGACTTTCAATACTCTTGAGGGTTCTACCATTCACTGTATATTCCCTACCTGCATTAGCCCTTCCAAAATGCATTACCTCACATTTGTCCGGGTTAAACTCCATCTGCCATCTCTCCGCCCAAGTCTCCAGACAATCTAAATCCTGCTGTATCCTCAGACAGTCCTCATCGCTATCCGCAATTCCACCAACCTTTGTGTCGTCTGCAAACTTACTAATCAGACCAGTTACATTTTCCTCCAAATCATTTATATATACTACAAAGAGCAAAGGTCCCAGCACTGATCCCTGTGGAACACCACTGGTCACAGCCCTCCAATTAGAAAAGCATAACTTATTGTCACATGTAGGCTTCAATGAAGTTACTGTGAAAAGCCCCTAGTCGCCACATTCTGGCGCCTGTTCAGGGAGGCCGGTACGGGATTTGAACCCGCGCTGCTGGCCTTGTTCTGCATTACAAGCCAGTGTTTAGCCCACTGTGCTAAACCAGCCCCTTCACTCACTGACAGTCAGTGTCGGACAGTATAAGACTGTCGGTCAGAATAAGACAGTGTCCATCAGTGTCAGAGTGTCTGTCAGTATAACAGTGAAATGAAAATGAAAATCACTTATTGTCACAAGTAGGCTTCAATGAACTTACTGTGAAAATCCCCTAATCACCACATTCCGGTGCCTGTTCGGGGAAGCTGGTCTGGGAATTGAACCGTGCTGCTGGCCTACTTGTTCACTTTAAAATCCAGGAATTTAGCCCAGTGTGCTAAACTAGCCCAAAGTGTGGGTCAGTATAAGGCTGTCGGTCAGTATCAGACAGAGTGGGTCAGTATAAGACAGTGTGGGTCAGAAAAGACAATGTCCATCAGTATAAGACAGTGACTGTCAGTATAAGACAGTGACTGTCAGTATAAGACAGTGACCATCAGGAACTGACAGTGCCTGTCAGAAAAAGACAGTGTGGGTCAGTATAAGACTGTCAGTCAGAATAAGACAGTGTTTGTCAGTATCATACAGTGTCTGTCAGGAGAAGACAGTGTGGGTCAGTATAAGACAGTGTCCATCAGTAAAAGACAGTGATGTATCAGTGATTGTCTGTCCATATCACTGTTTCAGAGCCAGTATCATTCAGTATCAGACAGTGGCTGCCAGTATAAGACAGTGTCAGTTAGTCTAAGACAGTGTGGGTCAGAATGAGACAGTGTCTGTCAGGAGCAGACAGTGTGGGTCAGAATGAGACAGTGTCTGTCAGGAGCAGACAGTGTGGGTCAGTCTAAGACAGTGTGTGTCAGGAGCAGACAGTCTGGGTCAGTATAAGTCAGTGTGGGCCAGTATCAGACACTGTGGGTCAGTATCAGACAGTGTGTGTCAGTATAAGACAGTGTGGGTCAGTATAAGACAGTGTGTGTCAGGAGCAGACAGTCTGGGTCAGTATAAGTCAGTGTGGGTCAGTATCAGACACTGTGGGTCAGTATAAGACAGTGTGGGTCAATATAAGACAGTGTCTGTCAGTATAAGACAGTGTGGGTCAGTATTAGAAAGTGTGGGTCAGTATAAGACAGTGTGGGTCAGTATAAGTCAGTGTGTGTCAGGAGCAGACATTGTGGGTCAGTATAAGTCAGTGTGGGTCAGTATCAGACAGTGTGTGTCAGGAGCAGACAGTGTGGGTCAGTATAAGTCAGTGTGGGTCAGTATAAGACAGTGTGTGTCAGGAGCAGACAGTGTGGGTCAGTATAAGTCAGTGTGGGTCAGTATAAGACAGTGTCTGTCAGTATAAGACAGTGTGGGTCAGTATAAGACAGCGTCTGTCAGTATAAGACAGTGTGTGTCAGTATCAGACAGTGTGGGTCAGTATAAGACAGCGCCTGTCAGTATAAGACAGTGAATGTCAGTATCAGACAGTGTCGGTCTGTATAAGACAGTGTGGGTCAGTATAAGACAGTGTGGGTCAGAATAAGACAGTGTTGGTCTGTAAAAGACAATGTGGGTCTGAATTAGACAGTGTGGGTCAGCAGAAGACAGTGTTGGTCTGTATAAGACAGTGTGGGTCAGTAGAAGACAGTGTGGGTCAGAATAAAACAGTGTGGGTCAGCAGAAGACAGTGTTGGTCTGTATAAGACAGTGTGAGTCAGTATCCGACAGTGTGTGTCAGTATCAGACAGTGTGGGTCAGTATCAGACAGTGTGGGTCAGTTTCAGACAGTGTGTGTCAATATCAGACAGTGTGTGTCAGTATCAGACAATGTGTGTCAGTATCAGGCAGTGTGGGTTAGTGTCAGACAGTGTGTGTCAGTATAAGACAGTGTGGGTCAGTATAAGACAGTGTGTGTCAGTATCAGACAGTGTGGGTTAGTATCAGACAGTGTGGGTCAGTTTAAGTCAGTGCATGTCACTATCAGACAGTGTGGGTTAGTATCAGACAGTGTGGGTCAGTATAAGACAGTGTGGGTCAGTATAAGACAGTGTGTGTCAGTATCAGACAGTGCGGTTCAGTATGAGACAGTGTCTGTCAGTATCAGACAGTGTGGGTCTTATACTAACCCACCCTGTCTCATACTGACTCACACTATCTGATACTAACCCGCACTGTCTGATACTGACCCACACTGACTTATGCTGACAGTCACTGTCTTAGACTGACCCACACTGTCTTATACTGACCCACACGGTCTGATACTGACACACACTGTCTTTTACTGACGCAATATTGTCCAATATTGTCCAATATTGTCTGTTCCTGACACATACTGACAGATAGTGTCCAACATTGCCTGTTACTGACAGATAGTGTCCAACATTGTCAGTTACTGACAGATAGTGTCCAACATTGTCTGTTACTGACAGATACTGACAGATCGTGTCCAACATTGTCTGTTTCACCCAAATACTGACAGATCGTGTCCAACATCGTCTGTTTCACCCAAATACTGACAGATCGTGTCCAACATTGTCTGTTACTGACAGATAGATTCCAACCTTGTCTGTTTCTGACAGATACTGACAGATAGGTTTCAACATTGTCTGTTACTGACAGATAGCGTCCAAAATTGTCTGTTTCTGACATATACTGACAGATAGTGTCCAACAATGTTTGTTAATGACAGATACTGACAGATGGTGTCTTACATTGTCTGTTACTGACAGATACTGACAGATAGGGTTCAACGTTGTCTGTTAATGACAGATACTGACAGATGGTGTCTAACATTGTCTGTTACTGACAGATACTGACAGATAGGGTTCAACGTTGTCTGTTACTGACAGATACTGACAGATGGTGTCTAACATTGTCTGTTACTGACAGTTAGTGTCCAACATTGTTTGTTATTGACAGATGGTGTCCAGCATTGTCTGTTTCTGACAGATACTGACAGGTAATGTCCAACGTTGTTTGTTACTGACAGATACTGACAGATAATGTCCAACATTCCCTGTTATTGACAGATAGATTTCAACATTGTCTGTTTCTGACAGAAACTGACAGATAGTTTCCAACATTGTCTGTTTCTGACTGATACTGACAGTTAGTGTCCAACATTGTCTGTTACTGACAGATAGTGTCAACATTGTCTGTTACTGACAGATAGTGTCCAACATTGTCTGTTACTGACAGATAGTGTCCACCATTGTCTGTTACTGACAGATACTGACAGTTAGTGTCCAACATTTTCTGTTACTGACAGATAGTGTCCAACATTTTCTGTTACTGGCAGATACTGACAGAGAGTGTCCACCATTGTCTGTTACTGACAGATACTGACAGTTAGTGTCCAACATTGTTTGTTACTGACAGATATGTCCAGCATTGTCTGTTACTGACAGATATTGACAGATAGTGTCCACCATTGTCTGTTACTGACAGATACTGACAGATAGTGTCCAACATTTTCTGTTACTGACAGATACTGACAGAGAGTGTCCAGGCAGGCCAGTCGATTTCGGCGCGAGAACAGCTGGTGATTCAATTTCAGCGGGGACAGTGCGGAAGTGATTGCTGGGAGGTAAGTCTGTCCTTTGAAAACACTTGTCTTTGCAGGGGCAGGCCAGTCGATTTCGGCGGGAGAACAGCTGGTGATTTAATTTCAGCGGGGGCAGTGCGGAAGTGATTGCTGGGAGGTAAGTCTGTCCTTTAAAAACACTTACCTGGTCCCGTTTTCGGTCCCTCTTTTCTGTTTTTAAAAATATTTTAGTATTTATGGCGGGAACAGGAAGTTCGACCCGCGGACATCTGGGAAGACCCTCACCAATAAATTCTGGTGGAGAGGAAGCCCGAGACACTACACGTGTAGTGTCTCCCACCCGCCCTCCTCCTCTAACCTAATAATAAAACCCATTGGTGTGAGGTAAGTACCATATTTTATTATTAACACTAAGAAGGTAAGTAAGTGATTTTTACTCATTTTTACTTTTGTACCTTTTTCAAATTGTGTGTGTGTCGGGGGGAAACTGAAGTGACATCACAGAAAAGTTGTGGCCTGAGTGCCTGGTTGGGATTCTACACTAAATTTTAAAAAAAATTGAGCATTGGTAACTAATTCAACATAATTACTTAACTATAGTTTAGAGGGACATTTAAGCCAGAGATCGGAGAGTACTATATTTAGCTTTCGCATTTCTATTAAAAATCTAGTGCTAGGAAACAGATAGTCAACAGTAACTTTGAAATTTAAAAAAAAAATATTGAAAAAAAAAAATTTTTTAATTTTAATTTTTATTTTAATTAATTGACGCAATGTCAGTTAGAGGGGTGCTGTGCTCTGACTGTGAGATGTGGCAGGTCCGGGAGGGTTCCGGCCTCCCGGATGGCTTCATCTGCAGAAAGTGCACCCAACTGGAGCTCCTCACAGACCGCATGGTTCGGTTGGAGCAGCAATTGGATGCACTTAGGAGCATGCAGGTGGCGGAAAGCGTCATAGATCGCAGTTATGTAAATGTGGTCACACCCAAGGTGCAGGCAGAGAAATGGGTGACCACCAGAAAGGGCAGGCAGTCAGTGCAGGAATCCCTTGTGGTTGTCCCCCTCTCGAACAGATATACCCCTTTGGATACTGTCGGGGGGGATAGCCTATCAGGGGAAAACAGCAGCAGCCAGAGCAGTGGCACCACGGCTGGCTCTGATGTTCAGAAGGGAGGGTCAAAGCGCAGAAGAGTAATAGTAATAGGGGACTCTATAGTCAGGGGCACAGATAGGCGCTTCTGTGGACGTGAAAGAGACTCCAGGATGGTATGCTGCCTCCCTGGTGCCAGGGTCCAGGATGTCTCGGATCGTGTTTTCCGGGTCCTTAGGGGGGAGGGGGAGCAGCCCCAAGTCGTGGTCCACATTGGCACTAACGACATAGGTAGGAAAGGGGACAAGGATGTCAGGCAGGCTTTCAGGGAGCTAGGATGGAAGCTCAGAACTAGAACAAACAGAGTTGTTATCTCTGGGTTGTTGCCCGTGCCACGTGATAGTGAGATGAGGAATAGGGAGAGAGAGCATTTCAACACGTGGCTACAGGGATGGTGCAGGCGGGAGGGATTCAGATTTCTGGATAACTGGGGCTCTTTCTGGGGAAGGTGGGACCTCTACAGACAGGATGGTCTACATCTGAACCTGAGGGGCACAAATATCCTGGGGGGGAGATTTGTTAGTGCTCTTTGGGGGGGTTTAAACTAATGCAGCAGGGTCATGGGAACCTGGATTGTAGTTTTAGGGTAAGGGAGAATGAGAGTATAGAGGTCAGGAGCACAGATTTGACGTCGCAGGAGGGGGCCAGTGTTCAGGTAGGTGGTTTGAAGTGTGTCTACTTCAATGCCAGGAGTATACGAAACAAGGTAGGGGAACTGGCAGCATGGGTTGGTACCTGGGACTTCGATGTTGTGGCCATTTCGGAGACATGGATAGAGCAGGGACAGGAATGGATGTTGCAGGTTCCGGGGTTTAGGTGTTTTAGTAAGCTCAGAGAAGGACGCAAAAGAGGGGGAGGTGTGGCACTGCTAGTCAAGAGCAGTATTACGGTGGCGGAGAGGATACTAGATGGGGACTCTTCTTCCGAGGTAGTATGGGCTGAAGTTAGAAACAGGAAAGGAGAGGTCACCCTGTTGGGAGTTTTTTATAGGCCTCCTAATAGTTCTAGGGATGTAGAGGAAAGGATGGCGAAGATGATTCTGGATATGAGCGAAAGTAACAGTATAGTTATTATGGGAGACTTTAACTTTCCAAATATTGACTGGAAAAGATATAGTTCGAGTACAATAGATGGGTCGTTTTTTGTACAGTGTGTGCAGGAGGGTTTCCTGAAACAATATGTTGACAGGCCAACAAGAGGCGCGGCCACGTTGGATTTGGTTTTGGGTAATGAACCAGGCCAGGTGTTGGATTTGGAGGTAGGAGAGCACTTTGGGGACAGTGACCACAATTCGGTGACGTTTACGTTAATGATGGAAAGGGATAAGTATACACCGCAGGGCAAGAGTTATAGCTGGGGGAAGGGCAATTATGATGCCATTAGACGTGACTTGGGGAGGATAAGGTGGAGAAGTAGGCTGCAAGTGTTGGGCACACTGGATAAGTGGGGCTTGTTCAAGGATCAGCTACTGCGTGTTCTTGATAAGTATGTACCGGTCAGACGGGAGGAAGGCGTCGAGCGAGGGAACCGTGGTTTACCAAGGAAGTGGAATCTCTTGTTAAGAGGAAGAAGGAGGCCTATGTGAAGATGAAGTGTGAAGTTTCGGTTGGGGCGATGGATAGTTACAAGGTAGCGAGGAAGGATCTAAAGAGAGAGCTAAGACGAGCAAGGAGGGGACATGAGAAGTATTTGGCAGGAAGGATCAAGGAAAACCCAAAAGCTTTCTATAGGTATGTCAGGAATAAGCGAATGACTAGGGAAAGAGTAGGACCAGTCAAGGACAGGGATGGGAAATTGTGTGTGGAGTCTGAAGAGATAGGCGAGATACTAAATGAATATTTTTCGTCAGTATTCACTCAGGAAAAAGATAATGTTGTGGAGGAGAATGCTGAGCCCCAGGCTAATAGAATAGATGGCATTGAGGTACGTAGGGAAGAGGTGTTGGCAATTCTGGACAGGCTGAAAATAGATAAGTCCCCGGGACCTGATGGGATTTATCCTAGGATTCTCTGGGAGGCCAGGGAAGAGATTGCTGGACCTTTGGCTTTGATTTTTATGTCATCATTGGCTACAGGAATAGTGCCAGAGGACTGGAGGACAGCAAATGTGGTCCCTTTGTTCAAAAAGGGGAGCAGAGACAACCCCGGCAACTATAGACCGGTGAGCCTCACGTCTGTAGTGGGTAAAGTCTTGGAGGGGATTATAAGAGACAAGATTTATAATCATCTAGATAGGAATAATATGATCAGGGATAGTCAGCATGGCTTTGTGAAGGGTAGGTCATGCCTCACAAACCTTATTGAGTTCTTTGAGAAGGTGACTGAACAGGTAGACGAGGGTTGGAGCAGTTGATGTGGTGTATATGGATTTCAGCAAAGCGTTTGATAAGGTTCCCCACGGTAGGCTATTGCAAAAAATACGGAGGCTGGGGATTGAGGGTGATTTAGAGATGTGGATCAGAAATTGGCTAGCTGAAAGAAGACAGAGGGTGGTGATTGATGGGAAATATTCAGAATGGAGTACAGTCACAAGTGGAGTACCACAAGGATCTGTTCTGGGGCCGTTGCTGTTTGTCATTTTTATCAATGACCTAGAGGAAGGCGCAGAAGGGTGGGTGAGTAAATTTGCAGACGATACTAAAGTCGGTGGTGTTGTCGATAGTGTGGAAGGATGTAGCAGGTTACAGAGGGATATAGATAAGCTGCAGAGGTGGGCTGAGAGGTGGCAAATGGAGTTTAATGTAGAGAAGTGTGAGGTGATTCACTTTGGAAGGAATAACAGGAATGCGGAATATTTGGCTAATGGTAAAGTTCTTGAAAGTGTGGATGAGCAGAGGGATCTAGGTGTCCATGTACATAGATCCCTGAAAGTTGCCACCCAGGTTGATAGGGTTGTGAAGAAGGCCTATGGAGTGTTGGCCTTTATTGGTAGAGGGATTGAGTTCCGGAGTCGGGAGGTCATGTTGCAGCTGTACAGAACTCTGGTACGGCCGCATTTGGAGTATTGCGTACACTTCTGGTCACCGCATTATAGGAAGGACGTGGAGGCTTTGGAGCGGGTGCAGAGGAGATTTACCAGGATGTTGCCTGGTATGGAGGGAAAATATTATGAGGAAAGGCTGATGGACTTGAGGTTGTTTTCGTTGGAGAGAAGAAGGTTAAGAGGAGACTTAATAGAGGCATACAAAATGATCAGGGGGTTGGATAGGGTGGACAGTGAGAGCCTTCTCCCGCGGATGGATATGGCTGGCACGAGGGGACATAACTTTAAACTGAGGGGTAATAGATATAGGACAGAGGTCAGAGGTAGGTTCTTTACGCAAAGAGTAGTGAGGCCGTGGAATGCCCTACCTGCTACAGTAGTGAACTCGCCAACATTGAGGGCATTTAAAAGTTTATTGGATAAACATATGGATGATAATGGCATAGTGTAGGTTAGATGGCTTTTGTTTTGGTGCAACATCGTGGGCCGAAGGGCCTGTACTGCGCTGTATTGTTCTATGTTCTATGTTCTATGTCTCCGAACGGGTAGAGGGCATCCTGAAGGGGGAGGGCAAACAGGCAGAGGGCGTTGTACATATTGGTACTAACGACATAGGCAGGAAGGGGCATGAGGTCCTGCAGCAGGAGTTCTGGGAGCTAGGCAGAAAGTTAAAAGACAGGACCTCGAGGGTTGTAATCTCGGGATTGCTCCCTGTGCCACGTGCCAGTGAGACTAGAAATAGGAAGATAGAGCAGCTAAACACGTGGCTAAACAGCTGGTGTAGGAGGGAGGGTTTCCATTATCTGGACCACTGGGAGCTCTTCCGGGGCAGGTGCGACCTGTAAAAGAAGGACGGGTTGCATCTAAACCGGAGAGGCATAAATATCCTGGCCGCGAGGTTTGCTAGTGTCACATGGGAGGGTTTAAACTAGTATGGCAGGGGGGTGTGCACGGGAGCAATAGGTCAGAAGGTGAGAGCATTGAGGGAGAACTAGGGAATAGGGACAGTGTGGCTCTGAGGCAGAGCAGACAGGGAGAAGTTGCTGAACACAGCGGGTCTGGTGGCCTGAAGTGCATATGTTTTAATGCAAGAAGTATTACGGGTAAGGCAGATGAACTTAGAGCTTGGATTAGTACTTGGAACTATGATGTTGTTGTCATTACAGAGACCTGGTTGAGGGAAGGGCAGGATTGGCAGCTAAACGTTCCAGGATTTAGATGTTAATCTGCTACTGGTTCGGGAGAATATCACAGCTGTACTGCGAGAGGACACCTCAGAGGGCAGCGAGGCTATATGGGTAGAGATCAGGAATAAGAAGGGTGCAGTCACAATGTTGGGGGTTTACTACAGGCCTCCCAACAGCCAGCGGGAGATAGAGGAGCAGATAGGTAGACAGATTTTGGAAAAGAGTAAAAACAACAGGGTTGTGGTGATGGGAGACTTCAACTTCCCCAATATTGACTGGGACTCACTTAGTGCCAGGGGCTTAGACGGGGCGATGTTTGTAAGGAGCATCCAGGAGGGCTTCTTAAAACAATATGTAGACAGTCCAACTAGGGAAGGGGCGGTACTGGATCTGGTATTGGGGAATGAGCCCGGCCAGGTGGTAGATGTTTCAGTGGGGGAGCATTTCGGTAACAGTGACCGCAATTCAGTAAGTTTTAAAGTACTGGTGGACAAGGATAAGAGTGGTCCTAGGTTCAATGTGCTAAATTGGGGGAAGGCTAATTATAACAATATTAGGCGGGAACTGAAGAACATAGATTGGTGGCGGATGTTTGAGGGCAAATCAACATCTGACATGTGGGAGGCTTTCAAGTGGCAGTTGAAAGGAATTCAGGACCGGCATGTTCCTGTGAGATAGAAGGATAAATACGGCAATTTTCGGGAACCATGGATGACGAGAGATATTGTCGGCCTCGTCAAAAATAAAAAGGAGGCATTTGTCAGGGCTAAAAGGCTGGGAACAGACGAAGCCTGCGTGGAATATAATGAAAGTAGGAAGGAACTTAAGCAAGGAGTCAGGAGGGCTAGAAGGGGTCACGAAAAGTCATTGGCAAATAGGGTTAAGGAAAATCCCAAGGCTTTTTACACGTACATAAAAAGCAAGAGGGTAGCCAGGGAAAAGGTTGGCCCACTGAAGGATAGGCAAGGGAATCTATGTGTGGAGCCAGAGGAAATGGGCGAGGTACTAAATGAATACTTTGCATCAGTATTCACCAAAGAGAAGAAATTGGTAGATGTTGAGTCTGGAGAAGGGTGTGTAGATAGCCTGGGTCACATTGAGATCCAAAAAGACGAGGTGTTGGGTGTCTTAAAAAATATTAAGGTAGATAAGTCCCAAGGGCCTAATGGAATCTACCCCAGAATACTTAAGGAGGCTGGAGAGGAAATTGCTGAGGCCTTGACAGAAATCTTTGGATCCTCGCTGTCTTCAGGGGATGTCGCGGAGGACTGGAGAATAGCCAATGTTGTTCCTCTGTTTAAGAAGGGTAGCAAGGATAATCCCGGGAACTACAGGCCGGTGAGCCTTACTTCAGTGGTAGGAAAATTACTGGAGAGAATTCTTCGAGACAGGATCTACTCCCATTTGGAAGCAAATGGACGTATTAGTGAGAGGCAGCACGGTTTTGTGAAGGGGAGGTCGTGTCTCAATAACTTGATAGAGTTTTTCGAGGAGGTCACTAAGATGATTGATGCAGGTGGGGCAGTGGATGTTGTCTATATGGACTTCAGTAAGGCCTTTGACAAGGTCCCTCATGGTAGACTAGTACAAAAGGTGAAGTCACACGGGATCATGGGTGAGCTGGCAAGGTGGATACAGAACTGGCTAGGCCATAGAAGGCAGAGAGTAGCAATGGAAGGATGCTTTTCTCATTGCAGGGCTGTGACCAGTGGTGTTCCACAGGGATCAGTGCTGGGACCTTTGCTCTTTGTAGTATATATAAATGATTTGGAGGAAAATGTAACTGGTCTGATTAGTAAGTTTGCAGACGACACAAAGGTTGGTGGAATTGCGGATAGCGATGAGGACTGTCGGAGGATACAGCAGGATTTAGATTGTTTGGAGACTTGGGCAGAGAGATGGCAGATGGAGTTTAATCCGGACAAATGTGAGGTCATGCATTTTGGAAGGTCTAATGCAGGTAATGAATATACAGTGAATGGTAGAACCCTCAAGAGTATTGAAAGTCAAAGAGATCTAGGAGTACAGGTACACAGGTCATTGAAAGGGGCAACACAGGTGGAGAAGGTAGTCAAGAAGGCATACGGCATGCTTGCCTTCATTGGCCGGGGCATTGAGTATAAGAATTGGCAAGTCATGTTGCAGCTGTATAGAGCCTTAGTTAGGCCACACTTGGAGTATAGTGTTCAATTCTGGTCGCCACACTACCAGAAGGATGTGGAGGCTTTAGAGAGGGTGCAGAAGAGATTTACCAAAATGTTGCCTGGTATGGAGGGCATTAGCTATGAGGAGCGGTTGAATTAACTCGGTTTGTTCTCACTGGAACGAAGGAGGTTGAGGGGAGACCTGATAGAGGTATACAAGATTATGAGGGGCATAGACAGAGTGGATAGTCAGAGGCTTTTCCCCAGGGTAGAGGGGTCAATTACTAGGGGGCATAGGCTTAAGGTGAGAGGGGCAAGGTTTAGAGTAGATGTACGAGGCAAGTTTTTTACGCAGAGGGTAGTGGGTGCCTGGAAATCGCTACCGGAGGAGGTGGTGGAAGCAGGGATGATAGTGACATTTAAGGGGCATCTTGACAAATACATGAATAGGATGGGAATAGAGGGATACGGACCCAGGAAGTGTAGAAGATTGTAGTTTATTCGGGCAGCATGGTCGGCACGGGCTTGGAGGGCCGAAGGGCCTGTTCCTGTGCTGTACATTTCTTTGTTCTATGTCTTTGTTTATGGTGTCCAACATTTTCTGTTACTGACAGATACTGACAGAGAGTGTCCAACATTGTCTGTTACTGACAGAGAACGTCCAACATTGTCTGTTACTGAGAGAGAGTGTCCAACATTTTCTGTTACTGACAGATACTGACAGAGTGTCCAACATTGTCTGTTACTGACAGTTAGTGTCCAATATTGTCTGTTACTGACAGATAGTGTCCAACGTTGTTTGTTACTGACAGATACTGACAGATAGGGTCCAACATTGTCTGTTACTGACAGATACTGACAGATGGTGTCCAACATTATCTGTAACTGACAGACACTGACAGATAGTGTCCAACGTTGTTTGTTACTGACAGATACTGACAGATAGTGTCCCACATTGTCTGTTACTGACAGATACTGACAGTCAGTGTCCAACATTGTTTGTTACTGACAGATACTGACAGGTAATGTCCAACATTGTTTGTTACTGACAGATAGTGTCCAACATTGTTTGTTACTGACAGATAATGACAGATAGATCCAACATTGTCTGTTACTGACAGATACTGACAGATGGTGTCCAACATTGTTTGTTAATGACAGATACTGACAGATAGTGTCCAACATTGTCTGTTACTGACAGATACTGACAGTCAGTGTCCAACATTTTTTGTTACTGACAGATACCGACAGATAGTGTCCATAATTGTCTGTTAATGACAGATACTGACAGGTAATGTCCAACATTGTCTGTTACTGACAGTCAGTGTCCAACATTGTCTGTTTCTGACAGATACTGACAGATAGTGTCCAACATTTTCTGTTACTGACAGATACTGACAGAGAGTGTCCACCATTGTCTGTTACTGACAGATACTGACAGTTAGTGTATAACATTGTCTATTACTGACAGATAGTGTCCAACATTTTCTGTTACTGACAGATACTGACAGAGAGTGTCCACCATTGTCTGTTACTGACAGATACTGACAGTTAGTGTATAACATTGTCTATTACTGACAGATAGTGTCCAACATTGCCTGTTTCTGACAGAAACTGACAGATAGTGTATAACATTGTCTATTACTGACATATAGTGTCCAACATTTTCTGTTACTGACAGATAGTGACAGAGAGTGTCCACCTTTGTCTGTTACTGCCAGATACTGACAGATAGTGTCCAACATTTTCTGTTACTGACAGATACTGACAGAGAGTGTCCACCATTGTCTGTTACTGACAGATACTGACAGTTAGTGTATAACATTGTCTATTACTGACAGATAGTGTCCAACATTGCCTGTTTCTGACAGATACTGACAGATAGTGTATAACATTGTCTATTACTGACATATAGTGTCCACCATTGTCTGTTTCTGACAGATACTGACAGATAGTGTCCAACATTTTCTGTTACTGACAGATACTGACAGAGAGTGTCCACCATTGTCTGTTACTGCCAGATACTGACAGATAGTGTCCAACATTTTCTGTTACTGACAGATACTGACAGAGAGTGTCCACCATTGTCTGTTATTGACAGATACTGACAGTTACTGTCCAACATTATCTGTTACTGACAGATACTGACAGTTAGTGTCCAACATTTCTGTCACTGACAGATACTGACAGATAGTGTCCACCATTGTCTGTTACTGACAGATATTGACAGTTAGTGTCCAACATTGTTTGTTACTGACAGATAGTGTCCAACATTGTCTGTTAATGACACATACTGACAGATAGTGTATAACATTGTCTATTACTGACATATAGTGTCCAACATTTTCTGTTACTGACAGATACTGACAGAGAGTGTCCACCATTGTCTGTTACTGACAGATACTGACAGTTAGTGTATAACATTGTCTATTACTGACAGATAGTGTCCAACATTGCCTGTTTCTGACAGATACTGACAGATAGTGTATAACATTGTCTATTACTGACATATAGTGTCCAACATTTTCTGTTACTGACAGATACTGACAGAGAGTGTCCACCATTGTCTGTTACTGCCAGATACTGACAGATAGTGTCCAACATTTTCTGTTACTGACAGATACTGACAGAGAGTGTCCACCATTGTCTGTTATTGACAGATACTGACAGTTACTGTCCAACATTTTCTGTTACTGACAGATACTGACAGTTAGTGTCCAACATTTCTGTCACTGACAGATAGTGTCCACCATTGTCTGTTACTGACAGATACTGACAGTTAGTGTCCAACATTGTTTGTTACTGACAGATAGTGTCCAACATTGTCTGTTAATGACACATACTGACAGATAGTGTCCAACATTGTCTGTTCCTGACAGATACTGACAGTTAGTGTCCAACATTTTCTGTTACTGACAGATACTGACAGATAGGGTCCAACATTGTCTGTGACTGACAGATACTGACAGATGGCGTCCAACATTGTCTGTAGCTGACAGACACTGACAGATAGTGTCCAACGTTGTTTGTTACTGACAGATACTGACAGATAGTGTCCAACATTGTCTGTTACAGTCAGATACTGAAGTCAGTGTCCAACATTGTTTGTTACTGACAGATACTGACAGGTAATGTCCAACATTGTTTGTTGCCGACAGATAGTGTCCAACATTGTTTGTTACTGACAGATACTGACAGATAGAGTCCAACATTGTCTGTTACTGACATATACTGACAGATGGTGTCCAACATTGTTTGTTAATGACAGATACTGATAGATAGTGTCCAACATTGTCTGTTTCTGACAGATACTGACAGATAGTGTCCAACATTTTCTGTTACTGACAGATACTGACAGAGAGTGTCCACCATTGTCTGTTACTGACAGATACTGACAGTTAGTGTATAACATTGTCTATTACTGACAGATAGTGTCCAACGTTGTTTGTTACTGACAGATACTGACAGATAGGATCCAACATTGTCTGTTACTGACAGATACTGAGAGATGGTGTCCAACATTGTCTGTAACTGACAGACACTGACAGATAGTGTCCAACGTTGTTTGTTACTGACAGATACTGACAGATAGTGTCCAACATTGTCTGTTACTGACAGATACTGACAGTCAGTGTCCAACATTGTTTGTTACTGACAGATACTGGCAGGTAATGTCCAACATTGTTTGTTACTGACAGATAGTGTCCAACATTGTTTGTTACTGACAGATAGAGTCCAACATTGTCTGTTACTGACAGATACTGACAGATGGTGTCCAACATTGTTTGTTAATGACAGATACTGACAGATAGTGTCCAACATTGTCTGTTACTGACAGATACTGACAGTCAGTGTCCAACATTGTTTGTTACTGACAGATACCGACAGATAGTGTCCATAATTGTCTGTTAATGACAGATACTGACAGGTAATGTCCAACATTGTCTGCTACTGACAGTCAGTGTCCAACATTGTCTGTTTCTGACAGATACTGACAGATAGTGTCCAACATTTTCTGTTACTGACAGATACTGACAGAGAGTGTCCACCATTGTCTGTTACTGACAGATACTGACAGTTAGTGTATAACATTGTCTATTACTGACAGATAGTGTCCAACATTTTCTGTTACTGACAGATACTGACAGAGAGTGTCCACCATTGTCTGTTACTGACAGTTAGTGTCCAATATTGTCTGTTACTGACAGATAGTGTCCAACGTTGTTTGTTACTGACAGATACTGACAGATAGGGTCCAACATTGTCTGTTACTGACAGATGGTGTCCAACATTATCTGTAACTGACAGACACTGACAGATAGTGTCCAACGTTGTTTGTTACTGACAGATACTGACAGATAGTGTCCAACATTGTCTGTTAGTGACAGATACTGACAGTCAGTGTCCAACATTGTTTGTTACTGACAGATACTGACAGGTAATGTCCAACATTGTTTGTTACTGACAGATAGTGTCCAACATTGTTTGTTACTGACAGATAATGACAGATAGATCCAACATTGTCTGTTACTGACAGATACTGACAGATGGTGTCCAACATTGTTTGTTAATGACAGATACTGACAGATAGTGTCCAACATTGTCTGTTACTGACAGATACTGACAGTCAGTGTCCAACATTTTTTGTTACTGACAGATACCGACAGATAGTGTCCATAATTGTCTGTTAATGACAGATACTGACAGGTAATGTCCAACATTGTCTGTTACTGACAGTCAGTGTCCAACATTGTCTGTTTCTGACAGATACTGACAGATAGTGTCCAACATTTTCTGTTACTGACAGATACTGACAGAGAGTGTCCACCATTGTCTGTTACTGACAGATACTGACAGTTAGTGTATAACATTGTCTATTACTGACAGATAGTGTCCAACATTTTCTGTTACTGACAGATACTGACAGAGAGTGTCCACCATTGTCTGTTACTGACAGATACTGACAGTTAGTGTATAACATTGTCTATTACTGACAGATAGTGTCCAACATTGCCTGTTTCTGACAGAAACTGACAGATAGTGTATAACATTGTCTATTACTGACATATAGTGTCCAACATTTTCTGTTACTGACAGATAGTGACAGAGAGTGTCCACCTTTGTCTGTTACTGCCAGATACTGACAGATAGTGTCCAACATTTTCTGTTACTGACAGATACTGACAGAGAGTGTCCACCATTGTCTGTTACTGACAGATACTGACAGTTAGTGTATAACATTGTCTATTACTGACAGATAGTGTCCAACATTGCCTGTTTCTGACAGATACTGACAGATAGTGTATAACATTGTCTATTACTGACATATAGTGTCCACCATTGTCTGTTACTGACAGATACTGACAGATAGTGTCCAACATTTTCTGTTACTGACAGATACTGACAGAGAGTGTCCACCATTGTCTGTTACTGCCAGATACTGACAGATAGTGTCCAACATTTTCTGTTACTGACAGATACTGACAGAGAGTGTCCACCATTGTCTGTTATTGACAGATACTGACAGTTACTGTCCAACATTATCTGTTACTGACAGATACTGACAGTTAGTGTCCAACATTTCTGTCACTGACAGATACTGACAGATAGTGTCCACCATTGTCTGTTACTGACAGATATTGACAGTTAGTGTCCAACATTGTTTGTTACTGACAGATAGTGTCCAACATTGTCTGTTAATGACACATACTGACAGATAGTGTATAACATTGTCTATTACTGACATATAGTGTCCAACATTTTCTGTTACTGACAGATACTGACAGAGAGTGTCCACCATTGTCTGTTACTGACAGATACTGACAGTTAGTGTATAACATTGTCTATTACTGACAGATAGTGTCCAACATTGCCTGTTTCTGACAGATACTGACAGATAGTGTATAACATTGTCTATTACTGACATATAGTGTCCAACATTTTCTGTTACTGACAGATACTGACAGAGAGTGTCCACCATTGTCTGTTACTGCCAGATACTGACAGATAGTGTCCAACATTTTCTGTTACTGAGAGAGAGTGTCCAACATTTTCTGTTACTGACAGATACTGACAGAGTGTCCAACATTGTCTGTTACTGACAGTTAGTGTCCAATATTGTCTGTTACTGACAGATAGTGTCCAACGTTGTTTGTTACTGACAGATACTGACAGATAGGGTCCAACATTGTCTGTTACTGACAGATACTGACAGATGGTGTCCAACATTATCTGTAACTGACAGACACTGACAGATAGTGTCCAACGTTGTTTGTTACTGACAGATACTGACAGATAGTGTCCCACATTGTCTGTTACTGACAGATACTGACAGTCAGTGTCCAACATTGTTTGTTACTGACAGATACTGACAGGTAATGTCCAACATTGTTTGTTACTGACAGATAGTGTCCAACATTGTTTGTTACTGACAGATAATGACAGATAGATCCAACATTGTCTGTTACTGACAGATACTGACAGATGGTGTCCAACATTGTTTGTTAATGACAGATACTGACAGATAGTGTCCAACATTGTCTGTTACTGACAGATACTGACAGTCAGTGTCCAACATTTTTTGTTACTGACAGATACCGACAGATAGTGTCCATAATTGTCTGTTAATGACAGATACTGACAGGTAATGTCCAACATTGTCTGTTACTGACAGTCAGTGTCCAACATTGTCTGTTTCTGACAGATACTGACAGATAGTGTCCAACATTTTCTGTTACTGACAGATACTGACAGAGAGTGTCCACCATTGTCTGTTACTGACAGATACTGACAGTTAGTGTATAACATTGTCTATTACTGACAGATAGTGTCCAACATTTTCTGTTACTGACAGATACTGACAGAGAGTGTCCACCATTGTCTGTTACTGACAGATACTGACAGTTAGTGTATAACATTGTCTATTACTGACAGATAGTGTCCAACATTGCCTGTTTCTGACAGAAACTGACAGATAGTGTATAACATTGTCTATTACTGACATATAGTGTCCAACATTTTCTGTTACTGACAGATAGTGACAGAGAGTGTCCACCTTTGTCTGTTACTGCCAGATACTGACAGATAGTGTCCAACATTTTCTGTTACTGACAGATACTGACAGAGAGTGTCCACCATTGTCTGTTACTGACAGATACTGACAGTTAGTGTATAACATTGTCTATTACTGACAGATAGTGTCCAACATTGCCTGTTTCTGACAGATACTGACAGATAGTGTATAACATTGTCTATTACTGACATATAGTGTCCACCATTGTCTGTTTCTGACAGATACTGACAGATAGTGTCCAACATTTTCTGTTACTGACAGATACTGACAGAGAGTGTCCACCATTGTCTGTTACTGCCAGATACTGACAGATAGTGTCCAACATTTTCTGTTACTGACAGATACTGACAGAGAGTGTCCACCATTGTCTGTTATTGACAGATACTGACAGTTACTGTCCAACATTATCTGTTACTGACAGATACTGACAGTTAGTGTCCAACATTTCTGTCACTGACAGATACTGACAGATAGTGTCCACCATTGTCTGTTACTGACAGATATTGACAGTTAGTGTCCAACATTGTTTGTTACTGACAGATAGTGTCCAACATTGTCTGTTAATGACACATACTGACAGATAGTGTATAACATTGTCTATTACTGACATATAGTGTCCAACATTTTCTGTTACTGACAGATACTGACAGAGAGTGTCCACCATTGTCTGTTACTGACAGATACTGACAGTTAGTGTATAACATTGTCTATTACTGACAGATAGTGTCCAACATTGCCTGTTTCTGACAGATACTGACAGATAGTGTATAACATTGTCTATTACTGACATATAGTGTCCAACATTTTCTGTTACTGACAGATACTGACAGAGAGTGTCCACCATTGTCTGTTACTGCCAGATACTGACAGATAGTGTCCAACATTTTCTGTTACTGACAGATACTGACAGAGAGTGTCCACCATTGTCTGTTATTGACAGATACTGACAGTTACTGTCCAACATTTTCTGTTACTGACAGATACTGACAGTTAGTGTCCAACATTTCTGTCACTGACAGATAGTGTCCACCATTGTCTGTTACTGACAGATACTGACAGTTAGTGTCCAACATTGTTTGTTACTGACAGATAGTGTCCAACATTGTCTGTTAATGACACATACTGACAGATAGTGTCCAACATTGTCTGTTCCTGACAGATACTGACAGTTAGTGTCCAACATTTTCTGTTACTGACAGATACTGACAGATAGGGTCCAACATTGTCTGTGACTGACAGATACTGACAGATGGCGTCCAACATTGTCTGTAGCTGACAGACACTGACAGATAGTGTCCAACGTTGTTTGTTACTGACAGATACTGACAGATAGTGTCCAACATTGTCTGTTACAGTCAGATACTGAAGTCAGTGTCCAACATTGTTTGTTACTGACAGATACTGACAGGTAATGTCCAACATTGTTTGTTGCCGACAGATAGTGTCCAACATTGTTTGTTACTGACAGATACTGACAGATAGAGTCCAACATTGTCTGTTACTGACATATACTGACAGATGGTGTCCAACATTGTTTGTTCATGACAGATACTGATAGATAGTGTCCAACATTGTCTGTTTCTGACAGATACTGACAGATAGTGTCCAACATTTTCTGTTACTGACAGATACTGACAGAGAGTGTCCACCATTGTCTGTTACTGACAGATACTGACAGTTAGTGTATAACATTGTCTATTACTGACAGATAGTGTCCAACGTTGTTTGTTACTGACAGATACTGACAGATAGGATCCAACATTGTCTGTTACTGACAGATACTGAGAGATGGTGTCCAACATTGTCTGTAACTGACAGACACTGACAGATAGTGTCCAACGTTGTTTGTTACTGACAGATACTGACAGATAGTGTCCAACATTGTCTGTTACTGACAGATACTGACAGTCAGTGTCCAACATTGTTTGTTACTGACAGATACTGGCAGGTAATGTCCAACATTGTTTGTTACTGACAGATAGTGTCCAACATTGTTTGTTACTGACAGATAGAGTCCAACATTGTCTGTTACTGACAGATACTGACAGATGGTGTCCAACATTGTTTGTTAATGACAGATACTGACAGATAGTGTCCAACATTGTCTGTTACTGACAGATACTGACAGTCAGTGTCCAACATTGTTTGTTACTGACAGATACCGACAGATAGTGTCCATAATTGTCTGTTAATGACAGATACTGACAGGTAATGTCCAACATTGTCTGCTACTGACAGTCAGTGTCCAACATTGTCTGTTTCTGACAGATACTGACAGATAGTGTCCAACATTTTCTGTTACTGACAGATACTGACAGAGAGTGTCCACCATTGTCTGTTACTGACAGATACTGACAGTTAGTGTATAACATTGTCTATTACTGACAGATAGTGTCCAACATTTTCTGTTACTGACAGATACTGACAGAGAGTGTCCACCATTGTCTGTTACTGACAGTTAGTGTCCAATATTGTCTGTTACTGACAGATAGTGTCCAACGTTGTTTGTTACTGACAGATACTGACAGATAGGGTCCAACATTGTCTGTTACTGACAGATACTGACAGATGGTGTCCAACATTATCTGTAACTGACAGACACTGACAGATAGTGTCCAACGTTGTTTGTTACTGACAGATACTGACAGATAGTGTCCAACATTGTCTGTTACTGACAGATACTGACAGTCAGTGTCCAACATTGTTTGTTACTGACAGATACTGACAGGTAATGTCCAACATTGTTTGTTACTGACAGATAGTGTCCAACATTGTTTGTTACTGACAGATAATGACAGATAGATCCAACATTGTCTGTTACTGACAGATACTGACAGATGGTGTCCAACATTGTTTGTTAATGACAGATACTGACAGATAGTGTCCAACATTGTCTGTTACTGACAGATACTGACAGTCAGTGTCCAACATTTTTTGTTACTGACAGATACCGACAGATAGTGTCCATAATTGTCTGTTAATGACAGATACTGACAGGTAATGTCCAACATTGTCTGTTACTGACAGTCAGTGTCCAACATTGTCTGTTTCTGACAGATACTGACAGATAGTGTCCAACATTTTCTGTTACTGACAGATACTGACAGAGAGTGTCCACCATTGTCTGTTACTGACAGATACTGACAGTTAGTGTATAACATTGTCTATTACTGACAGATAGTGTCCAACATTTTCTGTTACTGACAGATACTGACAGAGAGTGTCCACCATTGTCTGTTACTGACAGATACTGACAGTTAGTGTATAACATTGTCTATTACTGACAGATAGTGTCCAACATTGCCTGTTTCTGACAGAAACTGACAGATAGTGTATAACATTGTCTATTACTGACATATAGTGTCCAACATTTTCTGTTACTGACAGATAGTGACAGAGAGTGTCCACCTTTGTCTGTTACTGCCAGATACTGACAGATAGTGTCCAACATTTTCTGTTACTGACAGATACTGACAGAGAGTGTCCACCATTGTCTGTTACTGACAGATACTGACAGTTAGTGTATAACATTGTCTATTACTGACAGATAGTGTCCAACATTGCCTGTTTCTGACAGATACTGACAGATAGTGTATAACATTGTCTATTACTGACATATAGTGTCCACCATTGTCTGTTACTGACAGATACTGACAGAGAGTGTCCACCATTGTCTGTTACTGCCAGATACTGACAGATAGTGTCCAACATTTTCTGTTACTGACAGATACTGACAGAGAGTGTCCACCATTGTCTGTTATTGACAGATACTGACAGTTACTGTCCAACATTATCTGTTACTGACAGATACTGACAGTTAGTGTCCAACATTTCTGTCACTGACAGATACTGACAGATAGTGTCCACCATTGTCTGTTACTGACAGATATTGACAGTTAGTGTCCAACATTGTTTGTTACTGACAGATAGTGTCCAACATTGTCTGTTAATGACACATACTGACAGATAGTGTATAACATTGTCTATTACTGACATATAGTGTCCAACATTTTCTGTTACTGACAGATACTGACAGAGAGTGTCCACCATTGTCTGTTACTGACAGATACTGACAGTTAGTGTATAACATTGTCTATTACTGACAGATAGTGTCCAACATTGCCTGTTTCTGACAGATACTGACAGATAGTGTATAACATTGTCTATTACTGACATATAGTGTCCAACATTTTCTGTTACTGACAGATACTGACAGAGAGTGTCCACCATTGTCTGTTACTGCCAGATACTGACAGATAGTGTCCAACATTTTCTGTTACTGACAGATACTGACAGAGAGTGTCCACCATTGTCTGTTATTGACAGATACTGACAGTTACTGTCCAACATTTTCTGTTACTGACAGATACTGACAGTTAGTGTCCAACATTTCTGTCACTGACAGATAGTGTCCACCATTGTCTGTTACTGACAGATACTGACAGTTAGTGTCCAACATTGTTTGTTACTGACAGATAGTGTCCAACATTGTCTGTTAATGACACATACTGACAGATAGTGTCCAACATTGTCTGTTCCTGACAGATACTGACAGTTAGTGTCCAACATTTTCTGTTACTGACAGATACTGACAGATAGGGTCCAACATTGTCTGTGACTGACAGATACTGACAGATGGCGTCCAACATTGTCTGTAGCTGACAGACACTGACAGATAGTGTCCAACGTTGTTTGTTACTGACAGATACTGACAGATAGTGTCCAACATTGTCTGTTACAGTCAGATACTGACAGTCAGTGTCCAACATTGTTTGTTACTGACAGATACTGACAGGTAATGTCCAACATTGTTTGTTGCCGACAGATAGTGTCCAACATTGTTTGTTACTGACAGATACTGACAGATAGAGTCCAACATTGTCTGTTACTGACATATACTGACAGATGGTGTCCAACATTGTTTGTTAATGACAGATACTGATAGATAGTGTCCAACATTGTCTGTTTCTGACAGATACTGACAGATAGTGTCCAACATTTTCTGTTACTGACAGATACTGACAGAGAGTGTCCACCATTGTCTGTTACTGACAGATACTGACAGTTAGTGTATAACATTGTCTATTACTGACAGATAGTGTCCAACGTTGTTTGTTACTGACAGATACTGACAGATAGGATCCAACATTGTCTGTTACTGACAGATACTGAGAGATGGTGTCCAACATTGTCTGTAACTGACAGACACTGACAGATAGTGTCCAACGTTGTTTGTTACTGACAGATACTGACAGATAGTGTCCAACATTGTCTGTTACTGACAGATACTGACAGTCAGTGTCCAACATTGTTTGTTACTGACAGATACTGGCAGGTAATGTCCAACATTGTTTGTTACTGACAGATAGTGTCCAACATTGTTTGTTACTGACAGATAGAGTCCAACATTGTCTGTTACTGACAGATACTGACAGATGGTGTCCAACATTGTTTGTTAATGACAGATACTGACAGATAGTGTCCAACATTGTCTGTTACTGACAGATACTGACAGTCAGTGTCCAACATTGTTTGTTACTGACAGATACCGACAGATAGTGTCCATAATTGTCTGTTAATGACAGATACTGACAGGTAATGTCCAACATTGTCTGCTACTGACAGTCAGTGTCCAACATTGTCTGTTTCTGACAGATACTGACAGATAGTGTCCAACATTTTCTGTTACTGACAGATACTGACAGAGAGTGTCCACCATTGTCTGTTACTGACAGATACTGACTGTTAGTGTATAACATTGTCTATTACTGACAGATAGTGTCCAACATTTTCTGTTACTGACAGATACTGACAGAGAGTGTCCACCATTGTCTGTTACTGACAGATACTGACAGTTAGTGTATAACATTGTCTATTACTGACAGATAGTGTCCAACATTGCCTGTTTCTGACAGATACTGACAGATAGTGTATAACATTGTCTATTACTGACATATCGTGTCCAACATTTTCTGTAACTGACAGATTCTGACAGAGAGTGTCCACTATTGTCTGTTACTGAAAGATACTGACAGACAGTGTCCAACATTTTCTGTTACTGACAGATACTGACAGAGTGTCCACCATTGTCTGTTACTGCCAGATACTGACAGATAGTTTCCAACATTTTCTGTTACGGACAGAGAGTGTCCACCATTGTCTGTTATTGACAGATACTGACAGTTAGTGTCCAACATTTTCTGTTACTGACAGATACTGACAGTTAGTGTCCAACATTTTCTGTCACTGACAGATACTGACAGATAGTGTCCACCATTGTCTGTTACTGACAGATACTGACAGTTAGTGTCCAACATTTTCTGTCACTGACAGATACTGACAGATAGTGTCCACCATTGTCTTTTACTGAAAGATACTGACAGTTAGTGTCCAACATTGTTTGTTACTGACAGATAGTGTCCAACATTGTCTGTTAATGACACATACTGACAGATAGTGTCCAACATTGTCTGTTCCTGACAGATACTGACAGTTAGTGTCCAACATTTTCTGTTACTGCCAGATACTGACAGATAGGGTCCAACATTGTCTGTTACTGACAGATACTGACAGATGGTGTCCAACATTGTCTGCAACTGACAGACACTGACAGATAGTGTCCAACGGTGTTTGTTACTGACAGATACTGACAGATAGTGTCCAACATTGTCTGTTACTGACAGATACTGACAGTTAGTGTCCAACATTGTTTGTTACTGACAGATAGTGTCCAACATTGTCTGTTAATGACACATACTGACAGATAGTGTCCAACATTGTCTGTTCCTGACAGATACTGACAGTTAGTGTCCAACATTTTCTGTTACTGACAGATACTGACAGATAGGGTCCAACATTGTCTGTTACTGACAGATACTGACAGATGGTGTCCAACATTGTCTGTAACTGACAGACACTGACAGATAGTGTCCAACGTTGTTTGTTACTGACAGATACTGACAGATAGTGTCCAACATTGTCTGTTACTGTCAGATACTGACAGTCAGTGTCCAACATTGTTTGTTACTGACAGATACTGACAGGTAATGTCCAACATTGTTTATTACTGACAGATACATACAGATAGTGTCCAACATTGTCTGTTACTGACAGATAGAGTCCAACATTGTCTGTTATTGACAGATACTGACAGATGGTGTCCAACATTGTCTGTTACTGACAGATACTGACAGATAGTGTCCAACATTGTTTATTACTGACAGATACATACAGATAGTGTCCAACATTGTCTGTTACTGACAGATAGAGTCCAACATTGTCTGTTACTGACAGATACTGACAGATGGTGTCCAACATTGTCTGTTACTGACAGATACTGACAGATAGTGTCCAACGTTGTTTGTTACTGACAGATACTAACAGAGTGTGTCCAACCTTCCCTGTTACTGACAGATAGATTCCAACATTGTCTGTTTCGGACAGAAACTGCCAGATAGTTTCCAACATTGTCTGTTTCTGACTGATACTGACAAATAGAATCCAACTTTGTCTGTTTCTGACAGATACTGACAGATAGTGTCCACCATTGTCTGTTACTGACAGTTAGTGTCCAGCATTGTCTGTTACTGACAGATACTGACAGATAGTGTCCACCATTGTCTGTTACTGACTGATAGTGTCCAACATTGTCTGTTACTGACAGATAGTGTCCAGCATTGTCTGTTTCTGACAGATAGTGTCCAGCATTGTCTGTTACTGACAGATAGTGTCCAACATTGTCTGTTTCTGACAGATAGTGTCCAGCATTGTCTGTTACTGACAGATAGTGTCCACCATTGTCTGTTACTGACAGATAGTGTCCAACATTGTCTGTTTCTGACAGATACTGACAGATAGTGTCCAACATTGTCTGTTACTGACAGATAGTGTCCAACATTGTCTGTTACTGACAGATACTGACAGGCAGTGTCAACATTGTCTGTTACTGACAGATACTGACAGATAGTGTCCAACATTTTCTGTTACTGACAGATACTGACAGAGAGTGTCTACCATTGTCTGTTACTGACAGATAGTGTCCAACATTGTCTGTTTCTGACAGATAGTGTCCACCATTGTCTGTTACTGACAGATACTGACAGATGGTGTCCAACATTTTCTGTTACTGACAGAGAGTGTCCACCATTGTCTGTTACTGACAGATAGTGTCCAACATTGTCTGTTTCTGACAGATAGTGTCCACCATTGTCTGTTACTGACAGATACTGACAGATAGTGTCCAACATTGTCTGTTACTGACAGAGAGTGTCCAACATTGTCTGTTACTGACAGATAGTGTTCAACATTTTCTGTTACTGACAGAGAGTGCCAACATTGTTTGTTGCTGACAGATACTGACTGATTGTGTCCAATATTGTCTGTTACTGACAGATACTCACAGATTGTGTCCAACATTGTCTGTTCCTGACAGATCATAGATATCATAGAATTTACAGTGCAGAAGGAGGCCATTCCACTCATCGAGTCTGCACCGGCTCTTGGAAAGAGCACGCTACCCAAGGTCAACACCTCCACCCTATCCCCACAACCCAGTAACCCCACCCAACACTAAGGGCAATTTTGGACACTAAGGGCAATTTATCATGGCCAATCCACCTAACCTGCACATCTTTGGACTGTGGGAGGAAATCGGAGCACCCGGAGGAAACCCATGCACACCCGGGGAGGATGTGCAGACTCCGCACAGACAGTGACCCAGCCGGAATCGAACCTGGGACCCTGGAGCTGTGAAGCAATTGTGCTACCCACAATGCTACCGTGCTGCCCAGATCGTGTCCAACATTGTCTGTTTCTGACAGATACTGACAGATAGTGTCCAACAATGTCTGTTACTGACATATACTGACAGATGGTGTCCAACATTGTCTGTTACTGACAGATAGTGTCCAACATTGTCTGTTACTGACAGATACTGACAGTTAGTGTCCAACATTGCCTGTTACTGACAGATACTGACAGATGGTGTCCTACATTGTCTGTTACTGGCAGATACTGACAGATGGTGTCCAACATTGTCTGTTACTAACAGATAGAGTCCAACATTGTCTGTTACTGACAGATACTGACAGATGGTGTCCAACATTGTCTGTTACTGACAGATGGTGTCCAACATTGTTTGTTACTGACAGATACTGACAGATGGTGTCCAACATTGTTTGTTACTGACAGATGGTGTCCAACATTGTTTGTTACTGACAGATACTGACAGATGGTGTCCAACATTGTCTGTTACTGACAGATACTAACAGATAGTGTCCAATATTGTCTGTTACTGGCAGATACTGATACATAATGTCAATCATTGTCTGTTACTGATACAAAATGACAGATAGTGTCCAATATTGTCTGTTACTGACAGATACTGACAGATAGTGTCCAACATTGTCTGTTACTGACAGTTAGTGTCCAACATTGTCTGTTACTGACAGATGGTGTCCAACATTGTCTGTTACTGATAGATAGTGTCCAACATTGTCTGTTACTGACAGTTAGTGTCCAACATTGTCTGTTAATCACAGAAACTGACAGATAGTTTCCAACATTGTCTGTTTCTGACAGATACTGACAGAAAGTGTCCAACATTGTCTGTTCCTGACAGATACTGACAGTTAGTGTCCAACATTGTCTGTTAATCACAGAAACTGACAGATAGTTTCCAACATTGTCTGTTTCTGACAGATACTGACAGAAAGTAGTAGGGTAGTGGGCACCTGGAACTCGCTACCGGAGGAGGTAGTGGAAGCAGGGACGATAGGGTCATTTAAGGGGCATCTGGACAAATATATGAATAGGATGGGAATAGAAGGATACGGACTCAAGAAGTGTAGAAGATTGTAGTTTAGTGGGGCAGTATGGTCGGCGCGGGCTTGGAGGGCCGAAGGGCCTGTTCCTGTGCTGTACATTTCTTTGTTCTTTGTTCTTTGTTCTAAAGTGTCCAACATTGTCTGTTACTGACAGATTCTGACAGATAGTGTCCGACATTGTCTGTTACTGACAGGTACTGACAGATAGGTTTCAACATTGTCTGTTACTGACAGATAGCATCCAACATTGTCTGTTACTGACAGATACTGACAGTTAGTGTCCAACATTGTCTGTTACTGACACATAGTGTCCAACATTATCTGTTACTGACAGGTATTGACAGATAGTTTTCAACATTGTCTGTTACTGACAGACAGCATCCAACATTGTCTGTTACTGACAGATACTGACAGATAGTGTCCAACATTGTCTGTCACTGACAGATAGTGTCCAACATTGTCTGTTACTGACAGATACTGACAGATAATGTCCAACATTGTCTGTTACTGACACATACTGACAGATAGTGTCCAACATTTCCTGTTACTGACAGGTAATGTCCAACATTGTTTGTTACTGACACATACTGACAGATTGTGTCCAACATTGTCTGTTACTGACAGACACTGACAGATAATGTCCATCATTGTCTGCTGCTGTCAGATACTGAAAGATCGTGTCCAACATTGTCTGTTACTGACAGAGAGATTCCAACATTGTCTGTTACTGACAGATACTGACAGATGGTGTCCAACATTGTCTGTTACTGACAGCTACTGACAGATCGTGTTCAATATTGTCTGTTACTGACCGATCCTGACAGTCAGTGTCCAACATTGTCTGTTACTGACAGATAGCATCCAAAATTGTCTGTTTCTGACAGATACTGACAGAGAGTGTCCAACATTGTCTGTTACTGACAGACAGTGTCCAACATTGTCTGTTACTGACAGATAGTGTCCAACATTGTCTGTTACTGACAGATACTGACAGATAGTGTCCACCATTGTCTGTTACTGACAGATAGTGTCCAACATTGTCTGTTACTGACAGATTGCATCCAAAATTGTCTGTTACTGACAGATACTGACAGATAGTGTCCAACATTGTCTGTTACTGACAGATAGTGTCCAACATTGTCTGTTACTGACAGATACTGACAGATAGTGTCCAATGTTGTTTGTTACTGACAGATACTGACAGATAATGTCCAACATTGTCTGTTACTGACAGATACTGACAGATGGTGTCCAACATTTTCTGTTACTGACAGATACTGATAGGGAGTGTCCAACATTGTCTGTTGCTGTTAGATACTGACAGTTAGTGTCCAACATTGTTTGTTGCTGACAGATACTGACAGATTGTGTCCAATATTGTCTGTTACTGACAGACACTGACAGATTGTGTCCAACATTGTCTGTTCCTGACAGATGGTGTCCAACATTGTCTGTTTCTGACAGATACTGACAGATAGTGTCCAACATTGTCTGTCTCTGACAGATGCTGACAGATTGTGTCCAACAATGTCTGTTACTGACATATACTGACAGATAGTGTCCAATATTGTCTGTTCCTGACAGATGCTGACAGATTGTGTCCAACAATGTCTGTTACTGACATATACTGACAGATAGTGTCCAATATTGTCTTTTCCTCACAGATACTGACTGATAGTGTCCATCATTGTCTGTTACTGACAGTTAGTGTCCAACATTGTCTGTTACTGACAGATACTGACAGATAGTGTCCAACATTGTCTGTTACTGACAGATAGTGTCCACCATTGTCTGTTCCTGACAGATACTGACAGATATTGTTCAACATTGTCTGTTACTGACTGATACAGAAAGGTTGTGTCCAACATTGTCTGTTGCTGACAGATACTGACAGATAGTGTCCAATATTGTCTGTAACTGACAGATACTGACAGATTGTGTCCAACATTGTCTGTTCCTGACTGATCGTGTCCAACATTGTCTGTTTCTGACAGATACTGACAGATAGTGTCCAACATTGTCTGTTCCTGACAGATATTGACAGATAGTGTCCAACATTGTCTGTTACTGACAGATACTGATAGATAGTGTCCTACATCGTCTGTTTCTGACAGATACTGACAGATCGTGTCCAACATTGTCTGTTCCTGACTGATCGTGTCCAACATTGTCTGTTTCTGACAGATACTGACAGATAGTGTCCAACATTGTCTGTTCCTGACAGATATTGACAGATAGTGTCCAACATTGTCTGTTACTGACAGATACTGACAGATAGTGTCCAACATTGTCTGTTTCTGACAGATTCAGACAGACAGTGTCCAACATTGCCTGTTACTGACAGATAGTGTCCACCATTGTCTGTTACTGGCAGATATTGAAAGATAGTGTCCAACATTTTTTGTTACTGACAGATTCTGAAAGACAGTATCCAACATTTTCTGTTCCTGACAGATACCGACAGTTAGTGTCCCACAGTGTCTGTTACTGACAGATAGTGACAGGTAGTGTCCTACATTGTTGTTACTGACAGATACTGACAGGTAGTGTCGACATTGTCTGTTACTGACAGATAGTGTCCAACAGTGTCTGTTTCTGACAGATACTGACAGGTAGTGTCCAACATTGTCTGTTACTGACAGATACTGACAGATCGTGTCCTTCATTGATGTTACTGACAGATAGTGTCTACATTGTCTGTTACTGACAGATACTGACAGATAGTTTCCAACATTGTCTGTTACTGACAGATACTGCAGGAAGTGTCAACATTGTCTGTTCCGGACAGATACTGACAGATAGTGTACTACATTGTCTGTTACTGACAGATAGTGTCCAACAATGTCTGTTACTGACAGATAGAGTCCAACATTGCCTGTTACTGACAGATAGTGTTCAACATTGTCTGTTACTGACAGATCGTGTCGAACAATGTCTGTTACTGACAGATAGTGTCGAACATTGTCTGTTACTCATTAGTGTTATCAATTAGTGTTTGGTAGAAATCCTAAAATTCCGTCCATTTTGGATGACCAGCCTCCAGCTTGGGAGGGGACTACAATTAGCTCTGGTTTTGCTGAACATTTAAATGCATTACATAGCAGTAGAAAAGCTTTCTTGGAAGCAGAAGTCTCTGAAAGAATTCGCAGAGCTTTAAGACATAACGTACGGCCATCAGATGCCGTTTTTCAGCTAGGTGGCATGGTATACTATAAGAGAAACAATTCTAATGAATGGAAAGGCCCAGGGAAGATCATAGGCATAGATGGCAAAACAATTATTTTGCAACATGGTAATCAAACTGTTAGCGTGCATTCATCAAGGATAATGGGTACAGATTACAAATTTTCAAATTTAGACAGAGCAGACAGACATGACGAGGAACCAGAGTCATCTGGTACGCATGTGTTACAGAACTATGAGGACTAATTAACTGATATAGACAGGGTTTCTTTGGAGGAACACAACACTTCTGGTGAATTTCAACAGGCCATTTTTCTGTAAGGGCAACTGCCAAAAATTGGTACAAAAGTGACATACTTGCCTGAAGGGTCTAGTCAATGGAAGGATGCAACTGTTATTAGTAGAGCAGGGAAGGCCACTGGAAAGTATAAACATTGGTTGAATGCACAGCATTCAGGGGAAGGAGTCAAGACAATGGATTGGGAAAACAAAGTTCAAAAATGGAGGGCACAGAAATGCAGTGCCAGTTCAGATAGTACATCGGATAGTGAACAGGTCCGCAGGAAAAGATCGAGAACTATTGAAAGGACATCCCACAGCAGAAGGGAAAGATCAAGCAGTAGCAGTACAGAACAAGATACCAGGCGGGAGAGGGGACAAGTAGTTTGTCAAGGTCTCGGAACATGAGTAAGAATACAAATACTAATAGAAGTAGAAGCCCACATGCACGTGAGATTTTGGTGGCTTCAAATAAATTCGATGAAAAAGTTATTAAAGAAGCTAAACAGCAAGAATTGCACAGTTGGAGTGAATTTGGGGTATACACGGAAGTGCCAGATAGGGGACAAAGAGCTCTATCCCACAGATAGATTTGCACGGAAAAGGTTCTTCCGGATGGAACTTATAAGGCAAGGGCCAGGCTTGTGGCAAGGGGATTTGAAGAAAACTTAGAAGATCAGAATTTAAGGGGAGATTCACCTACAGCAGGAAAGGTTATTTTAAAGATCTTCTTGGCTCTATTAGCCACAAAGGCATGGAATGCAAATCTATAGATATAAAAGCTACCATTTTGCAGGGCATCAGCTCCAGAGAGACATTTTTCTCCGTCCTCCTAAAGAAGCAGCTAACACAGAAGGGGTACTCTGAAAGTTGAACAAATGTGGATATGGATGAAATGATGCATCTAGAGTCTTGTATTCTTCGGTAAGGTCAGTTTTGTTAAAGTTAGGCTGTTGCCAGTTGAAAGCAGATCCTGCAATGTTTTACTGACACTATAAAGGAAATCTTTCTGGCATTTTTATGATGCATGTCGATGATTTTTTGTGGGGTGGGCCTAATGATTTTGAAGCTATTGTAATCTCTGGTTTGAGGAAAGAATTCAGGGTTGGAAGTCAGGTTCCGGTGCATTTAAATATATTGGTCTGGAAATTGGACAGATTAAGTTAGGGGCAACTTTACGTCATCAATCTTATTTGGAAAGCATCAGCCCAATAGCAATTTGTCGTGGCCGAGTTTCACAAAAAGACGCAATCGTTTCAAAGGTAGAAAAAGAGCAACTGCGAAGTTTAATTGGGCAACAACTTTAAACTAAAGCTTCGGGGGGGGGGGGGGGGGGGGGGGGGGGGGGGGAGGGAAAGTCAGGGAACCAAGAGGTGAAGTAATCAGTGGGGAGCGTAGCTGCTTCGGAATACAAAAAAACACGAACAGACAAAACTCAAGGGTGGTTACGATTGTCCCCATCCCACAAAATATGGCACAGTGTATGGAAAGGCTCAGTAAACCAAGGTCCACCACACTAAGAAAACAAAAAGGGATGGTCAATAGAGAATTAAAGGTGCTATATTTAAATGCGCGCAGTGTACGGAACAAGGTAGATGAGCTTGTGGCCCAGATTGTGACTGGCAGGTATGATGTGGTAGGCATCACAGAGACATGTTTGCAGGGGGTTCAGGACTGGCATTTAAACATCCAGCACTAAACAGCATAGGGTCGGATGATGTGGAGTCTGTGTGGGTAGAGTTGAGGAACCACAAAGGCAAAAAAACCATAAAGGGAGTTATGTACAGGCCTCCTAACAGTGGTCAGGACCAGGGGCACAAAATGCACCACAAAATAGAAAGTGCATGTCAGAAAGGCAAGGTCACAGTGATCATGGGGGACTTTAATAAGCAGGTTGACTGGGTAAATAATACTGCCAGTGGACCCAAGGAAAGGGAATTCATTGATTGTTTACAGGAGAGCTTTTTGGAACAGCTTGTGATGGAGCCCACGAGGGAACAGGCCATTCTGGACTTAGTGTTATGTAATGAGCCAGACTTGACTTTCAAGATCTTAAAGTAAGGGAGCACTTAGAAGGCAGTGATCATAATATGGTAGAATTCAATCTCCAATTTGAAAGAAAGAAGGTAGAATCAGATGTAAAGGTGTTACAGTTAAATAAAAGGTAACTACAGGGGCATGAGGGAGGAACTGACGAAAATCGACTGGGAGCAGAGCCTAGTGGGAAAGATAGTAGAACAGCAATGGCAGGAGTTTCTGGGAGTAATTGAGGACACAGTACAGAGGTTCATCCCAAAGAAAAGAAAGGTTATCAGAGGGGGGATTAGGCAGCCATGGCTGACAAAGGAAGTTAGGGAATGCATCAAAGCAAAAGAGAAAGCCTATAATGTGGCAAAGAGTAGTGGGAAGTCAGAAGATTGGGAAGGCTACAAAAACAAACAGAGGATAACAAAGAGAGAGAGAAGGAAAGAGAGGATCAAATTTGAAGGTAGGCTAGCCACTAACATTAGGAATGATAGTAAAAGTTTCTTTAAATACATTAAAAACAAACGGGAGGCAAAAGTTGACATTGGGCGGCTCCAAAATGACGCTGGTAATTTTGTGATGGGAGACAAGGAAATAGCTGAGGAACTGAATAAGTACTTTGCGTCAGTCTTCACAGTAGAAGACATGAGTAATATCCCAACAATTCCGTAGAGTCAGGGGGCAGAGTTGAATATGGTAGCCATCACAAAGGAGAAAGTGCTAGAGAAACTAAGAGGTCTAAAAATTAATAAATCTCCAGGTCCAGATGGGCTACATCCAAGAGTTCTAAAGGAGATAGCTGAAGAAATAGTGGAGGCGTTAGTTATGATCTTTCAAAAGTCACTGGAGTCAGGGAAAGTCCCAGAGGATTGGAAAATCGCTGTTGCAACCCCCCCAAAGAACAAAGACAAAGAACAAAGAAATGTACAGCACAGGAACAGGCCCTTCGGCCCTCCAAGCCCGTGCCGACCATGCTGCCCGACTAAACTACAATCTTCTACACTTCCTGGGTCCGTATCCCTCTATTCCCATCCTATTCATGTATTTGTCAAGATGCCCCTTAAATGTCACTATCGTCCCTGCTTCCACCACCTCCTCCGGTAGCGAATTCCAGGCACCCACTACCCTCTGCGTAAAAAACTTGCCTCGTACATCTACTGTAAACCTTGCCCCTCTCACCTTAAACCTATGCCCCCTAGTAATTGACCCCTCTACCCTGGGGAAAAGCTTCTGTCTATCCACTCTGTCTATGCCCCTCATAATTTTGTAGACCTCTATCAGGTCTCCCCTCAACCTCCTTCGTTCCAGTGAGAACAAACCGAGTTTATTCAACCTCTCCTCATAGCTAATGCCCTCCATACCAGGCAACATTCTGGTAAATCTCTTCTGCACCCTCTCTAAAGCCTCCACATCCTTCTGGTAGTGTGGTGACCAGAATTGAACACTATACTCCAAGTGTGGCCTAACTAAGGTTCTATACAGCTGCAACATGACTTGCCAATTCTTATACTCAATGCCCCGGCCAATGAAGGCAAGCATGCCGTATGCCTTCTTGACTACCTTCTCCACCTGTGTTGCCCCTTTCAATGACCTGTGGACCTGTACTCCTAGATCTCTTTGACTTTCAATACTCTTGAGGGTTCTACCATTCACTGTATATTCCCTACCTGCATTAGACCTTCCAAAATGCATGACCTCACATTTGTCCGGATTAAATTCCATCTGCCATCTCTCCACCCAAGTCTCCAAACAATCTAAATCCTGCTGTATCCTCTGACAGTCCACATCGCTATCCGCAATTCCACCAACCGCTGTGTCGTCTGCAAACTTACTAATCAGACCAGTTACATTTTCCTCCAAATCATTTATATATACTACAAAGAGCAAAGGTCCCAGCACTGATCCCTGTGGAACACCACTGGTCACAGCCCTCCAATTAGAAAAGCTTCCTTCCATTGCTACTCTCTGCTTCTATGACCTAGCCAGTTCTGTATCCACCTTGCCAGCTCACCCTGATCCCGTGTGACTTCACCTTTTGTACTAGTCTGCCATGAGGGACCTTGTCAAAGGCCTTACTGAAGTCCATGTAGACAACATCCACTGCCCTACCTGCATCAATCATCTTAGTGACCTCCTCGAAAAACTCTATCAAGTTAGTGAGACACGACCTCCCCTTCACAAAGCCATGCTGCCTCTCACTAATACGTCCATTTGCTTCCAAATGGGAGTAGATCCTGTCTCGAAGAATTCTCTCCAGTAATTTCCCTACCACTGAAGTAAGGCTCACCGGCCTGTAGGTCCCTGGATTATCCTTGCTACCCTTCTTAAACAGAGGAACAACATTGGCTATTCTCCAGTCCTCCGGGACTTCCCTTGAAGACAGTGAGGATCCAAAGATTTCTGTCAAGGCCTCAGCAATTTCCTCTCCAGCCTCCTTCAGTATTCTGGGGTAGATCCCATCAGGCCCTGAGGACTTATCTACCTTAATATTTTTTAAGACACCCAACACCTCGTCTTTTTGGATCTCAATGTGACCCAGGCTATCTACACACCCTTCTCCAGACTCAACATCTACCAATTTCTTCTCTTTGGTGAATACTGATGCAAAGTATTCATTTAGTACCTCGCCCATTTCCTCTGGCTCCGCACATAGATTTCCTTGCCTATCCTTCAGTGGGCCAACCCTTTCCCTGGCTACCCTCTTGCTTTTTATGTACGTGTAAAAAGCCTTGGGATTTTCCTTAACCCTATTTGCCAATGACTTTTCGTGACCCCTTCTAGCCCTCCTGACTCCTTGCTTACGTTCCTTCCTACTTTCCTTATATTCCACACAGGCTTCGTCTGTTCCCAGCCTTTTAGCCCTGACAAATGCCTCCTTTTTCTTTTTGACGAGGCCTACAATATCTCTCATTATCCAAGGTTCCCGAAAATTGCCGTATTTATCCTTCTTCCTCACAGGAACATGCCGGACCTGAATTCCTTTCAACTGACACTTGAAAGCCTCCCACATGTCAGATGTTGATTTGCCCTCAAACATCCGCCCCCAATCTATGTTCTTCAGTTCCTGCCTAATATTGTTATAATTAGCCTTCCCCCAATTTAGCACATTTATCCTAGGACCACTCTTATCCTTGTCCACCAGTACTTTAAGACTTACTGAATTGTGGTCACTGTTACCAAATGCTCCCCTACTAAAACATCTACCACCTGGCCGGGCTCATTCCCCAATACCAGCTCCAGTACCGCCCCTTCCCTAGTTGGACTGTCTACATATTGTTTTAAGAAGCTCTCCTGGATGTTCCTTACAAACTCCGCCCCGTCTAAGCCCCTGGCACGAAGTGAGTCCCAGTCAATATTGGAGAAGTTGAAGTCTCCCATCACCACAACCCTGTTGTTTTTACTCTTTTCCAAAATCTGTCTACCTATCTGCTACTCTATCTCCCGCTGGCTGTTGGGAGGCCTGTAGTAAACCCCCAACATTGTGACTGCACCCTTCTTATTCCTGATCTCTACCCATATAGCCTCACTGCCCTCTGAGGTGTCCTCCCGCAGTACAGCTGTGATATTCTCACGAACCAGTAGCGCAACTCCGCCTCCCCTTTTACATCCCCCTCTATCCCACCTGAAACATCTAAATCCTGGAACGTTTAGCTGCCAATCCTGCCCTTCCCTCAACCAGGTCTCTGTATTGGCAACAACATCATAGTTCCAAGTACTAATCCAAGCTCTAAGTTCATCTACCTTACCCGTAATACTTCTTGCATTAAAACATATGCACTTCAGGCCACCAGACCCGCTGTGTTCAGCAACTTCTCCCTGTCTGCTCTGCCTCAGAGCCCCACTGTCCCTATTCCCTCGTTCTCCCTCAATGCTCTCACCTTCTGACCTATTGCTCCCGTGCCCATCCCCCTGCCATACTAGTTTAAACCCTCCCGTGTGACACTAGCAAACCTCGCGGCCAGGATATTTATGTCTCTCCGGTTTAGATGCAACCCGTCCTTCTTATACAGGTCACACCTGCTCCGGAAGAGCTCCCAGTGGTCCAGATAATGGAAACCCTCCCTCCTACACCAGCTGTTTAGCCATGTGTTTAGCTGCTCTATCTTCCTATTTCTAGCCTCACTGGCACGTGGCACAGGCAGTAATCCCGAGATTACAACCCTAGAGGTCCTGTCTTTTAACTTTCTGCCTAGCTCCCTGAACTCCTGCTGCAGGACCTCATGCCCCTTCCTGCCCATGTCGTTAGTACCAATATGTACAATGACCTCTGCCTGTTTGCCCTCCCCCTTCAGGATGCCCTCTACCCGTTCGGAGACATCCTGGACCCTGGCACCAGGGAGGCAACATACCATCCTGGAGTCTCTTTCACGTCCACAGAAGCGCCTATCTGTGCCCCTGACTATAGAGTCACCTATTACTATTTCTCTTCTGCGCTTTGACCCTCACTTCTGAACATCAGAGCCAGCCGTGGTGCCACTGCTCTGGCTGCTGCTGTTTTCCCCTGATAGTCTATCCCCCCCGACAGTATCCAAAGGGGTATATCTGTTCGAGAGGGGGACAACCACAGGGGATTCCTGCACTGACTGCCTGCCCTTTCTGGTGGTCACCCAATTCTCTGCCTGCACCTTGGGTGTGACCACATTTACTGTGATCTATGACGCTTTCCGCCACCTGCATGCTCCTAAGTGCATCCAATTGCTGCTCCAACCGAACGATGCGGTCTGTGAAAAGCTCCAGTTGGGTGCACTTTCTGCACATGAAGCCATCCGGGACGCTAGAAGCCTCCCAGACCTGCCACACCTCACAGTCAGAGCACTGCACCCCTATAACTGACATTGCGTCAATTAATTAAAATTAAAAAGAAAAAAACGAAAAAATTTAACATATATTTTTTTTAATTTCAAAGTTACTGTTAACTATCTGTTTCCTAGCAGTAGATTTCTAATAGAAATGCGAAAGCTAAATATAGTACTCTCTGATCTCTGGCTTAGATACCCCTCTAAATTATAATTAAGAATTATGTATAATTAGTTACCAATGCTTAATTTTTTAAATTTAGTGTAGATTCCCAACCAGCCACTCAGACCACAGCTTTTCTGTGATGTCACTTCAGTTTCTCCCCCCGACACACACAATTTGAAAAAGGTATAGAAGTAAAAATGAGTAAAAATCACTTACTTCCCTTCTTCCCTTCTGAGTGTCTTAGATGTTCTCAGGTTCTCTCCCTGACAGAGACGGCTCATCCACCTCCGAACCTTGACCTGCACAATGCTAATAATATAATATAATAATAATATAATATGGCACTTACCTCACACCAATGGGTCTTATTATTAGTTTAGAGGAGGAGGGCGGGTGGGAGACTCTACACGTGAGGTCTTGCACTTTGGAAAATAGAATAGAGGCAAGGACTATTTTCTAAACGGTGACAAAATTCATAATGCTGAAGTGCAAAGGGACTTGGGAGTCCTAGTCCAGGATTCTCTAAAGGTAAACTTGCAGGTTGAGTCCGTAATTAAGAAAGCAAATGCAATATTGTCATTCATCTCAAGAGGCTTGGAATATAAAAGCAGGGATGTACTTCTGAAGCTTTATAAAGCATTAGTTAGGCCCCATTTAGAATACTGTGAGCAATTTTGGGCCCCACACCTCAGGAAGGACATACTGGCACTGGAGTGGGTCCAGCGGAGATTCACACGGATGATCCCAGGAATGGTAGGCCTAACATACGATGAACGTCTGAGGATCCTGGGATTATATTCATTGGAGTTTAGGCAGTTGAGGGGAGATCTAATAGAAACTTACAAGATAATGAATGGCTTAGATTGGGTGGATGTAGGGAAGTTGTTTCCATTAACAGGGGAGACCAGGACCCGGGGGCACAGCCTTAGAATAAAAGGGAGTCACTTTAGAACAGAGATGAGAAGAAATTTCTTCAGCCAGAGAGTGGTGGGTCTGTGGAATTCATTGCCACAGAGGGCGGTGGAGGCCGGGACGTTGAGTGTCTTTAAGACAGAAGTTGATAAATTCTTGATTTCTCGAGGAATTAAGGGCTATGGAGAGAGAGCGGATAAATGGAGTTGAAATCAGCCATGATTGAATGGTGGAGTGGACTCGATGGGCTGAATGGCCTTACGTCCGCTCCTATGTCTTATGGTCTTATGGTCTAACTGAACTGGTTAGGTAGACAGACTAGACCGGACGTGAGTTTTGGTGTTTTAGAGTTGAGTACAAAAATAAATGATCCTAAAGTGGAAGACATAATAAGAGCAAATAAAGTGTTGGCCAAACTAAAAATGCAGGAGTGTGTTTTGAAGTTCCTGGTTTTAGGTGACCTTAAGCACTTGAAACTCATAGTTTATAGTGATGCGTCCTACGCAAATTTATGTGATGGGGTTTCAAGCACAGGAGGTTTTAGAATTTTCCTTTTGGGGAACAATGGTAAATGTTGCCCGCTTGTGTGGGAAACAAAGAAAAAAGGAGAGTGTGAAAAAGAACTTTGGCTGCTGAGACATTAAGCCTTGTGGAGGCAGTGGATATGGCATTTTTTATAAGTATGATACTGACAGAAATTTTGGGATTAGGGGATTTGGGTAATATACCTATTGACTGTCACATTGACAATAAATCCCTGTGGGAAAATGTTTGAAGCAGATGTTGGACAGAGGGGTAATAACAAAAATTAAATGGGTCGACAGGAGCTATCAACTGTCAGACTTTTTTACGAAAAGAGGGGCGAGTTCACAGAAACTTTTGGATATTGTTAATGAAGGGCGCTTGTTTCTGTGATTGTTTTTTTTTCTCGTCCAAACAAAAAAAAAAGCAGGAGGGAAATCATGTGTGTGTTTTTTGAGTTTCTTGAAATTTTGTTTTCATCTAATTATTTTTTTTCTCCAAGGAAGGGGAGACTGTTAAGTAATGGGTTAAGAGGCATTGCAATTAGTTGTGTCATTTCTGTTAAGTATCCATTAATTGACACTGATATGTAAAGGGGCTTCAGCGGGCCTCTGTCAGGTGGTGTGTTGTTCAGAGTTTTGTGCAGAGGCTGTGGAAGTGAAATAAATGGTGTTTGGTGAAAAGGAACAAGAAGTTTAGACTCTTCATATCACAGCAACTAAAACGGCTAATAATTGATAGTGTCCAACATTGCCTGTTACTGACAGATAGTGTCCAACATTGTCTGTTCCTGACAGATACTGACAGATAGTGTCCAACATTGTCTGTTACTGACAGATAGATGGGTGACGGTGAGAGGGGCTGGAAGGAAGCAGTCAGTATAGGGATTCCCTGTGGCCGTTCCCCTTAGTAACAAGTATACCGCTTAGGATTCTGGAGTGGGGGGACTTACCAGGGATAAGCCATTGTGTACAGGTCTCTGGCACAGAGTCTGTCCCTGTTGCTCAGAAGGGAAGGGGGGAGAGGAGTAGAGAATTATTCATTGGAGATTCCATAGTTAGGGGGATAGATAGGAGATTCTGTGGGAACGAGAGAGACTCACAGTTGGTGTGTTGCCTCCCAGGTTCCAGGGTCCGCGATGTCTCGGATCGTGTTTACGGGATCCTTAAGGGGGAGAGGGAGCAGCCCCAAGTCGTGGTCCACATAGGCACAACAACATAGTTAGGAAAAGGGATAGGGATGCAAGGCAGGAATTCAGGGATCTAGGGTGGAAACGTAGATCGAGAACAAACAGAGTTATTATCTCTGGGTTGTTACCCATGCCACATGCTAGCAAGACGAGGAATAGGGAAAGAGAGGAGTTGAATGCGTGGCTACAGGGATGGTGCAGGAGGGAGGGTTTCAGATTTCTGGATAATTGGGGCTCATTCTGCGGTCGGTGGGACTTCTACAAACGGGATGGTCCACACCTGGACCAGAGGGGTACCAATATCCTGGGGGGGGCGGAAATTGCTAATGCTCTTCGGGAGGGTTTCAACTAGTTCAGCAGGGGCTTGGGAACCTAAATTGTAGCTTCAGTATACAGGAGGTTGAGAGTAGTGAGGTCATGAGTAAGGTTTCAAAGTTGCAGGAGTGTACCGGCAGGCAGGAAGGTGGTTTAAAGTGTGTCTTCTTCAATGCCAGGAGCATCCGGAATAAGGTGGGTGAACTTGCAGCATGGGTTGGTACCTGGGACTTCGATGTTGTGGCCATCTCGAAGACATGGATAGAGCAGGGACAGGAATGGTTGTTGCAGGTTCCGGGGTTTAGATATTTCAGTAATTCAGGGAAGGTGGTAAAAGAGGGGGAGGCATTATTAGTCAAGGACAGTATTACGGTGGCAGAAAGGACATTTGATGAGGACTCGTCTACTGAGGTAGTATGGGCTGAGGTTAGAAACAGGAAAGGAAATGTTAAGCTTGTTCAAAGAACAGCTACTTCATGTCCTTGATATGTATGTACCTGTCGGGCAGGGAGGAAGTGGTTGAGCGAGGGAACCGTGGTTTACTAAAGTAGTTGAATCACTTGTCAAGAGGAAGAAGGAGGCTTATGTAAAGATGAGACGTGAAGGTTCAGTTAGGGCGCTCGAGAGTTACAAATTAGCTAGGAAGGACCTAAAGAGAGAGCTAAGAAGAGCCAGGAGGGGACATGAGAAGTCTTTGGCAGGTAGGATCAAGGATCACCCTAAAGCTTTCTGTAGGTATGTCAGGAATAAAAGAATGGCTAGGGTAAGAGTAGGGCCAGTCAAGGATAGTAGTAGGAAGTTGGGCGTGGAGTGCGAAGAGATAGGAGAGATGCTAAATGAATATTTTTCGTCAGTATTCACATAGGAAAAAGACAATGTTGTCGAGGAGAACGCTGAGATACAGGCTAGTAGACTAGAAAGGCTTGAGGTTCATAAGGAGGAGGTGTTAGAAATTCTGGAAAGTGTTAAAATAGATAAGTCCCCTGGGGCAGATGGGATTCATCCTAGGATTCTCTGAGAAGCCATGGAAGAGATTGCTGAGCCTTTGGCTTTGATCTTAATGTCATCATTGTCTGCAGGAAGAATGCCAGCAGACTAGAGGATAGGAAAAGTTGTCCCCTTGTTCAAGAAGGGGAGTAGAGACAACCCCGATAACTATAGACCAGTGAGCCTTACTTCTGTTGTGGGAAAAATCTTGGAAAGGTTTATAAGAGATAGGATGTATAATCATCTGGAAAGGAATAATTTGATTAGCGAAAGTCCAAACGGTTTTGTGAAGGGTAGGTCGTGCCTCACAAATCTTATTGAGTTCTTTGAGAAGGTCACCAAACCGGTGGATGAGGGTAAAGCAGTTGATGTGGTGTATATGGATTTCAGTTAAGCGTTTGATAAGGTTCCCCATGGTAGGCTATTGCAGAAAATACAGAGGCATGGGATTCAGGGTGATTTAGCAGTATGGATCAGAAATTGGCTAGCTGGAAAAAGACAAAGGGTGGTGGTTGATGGGAAATGTTCAGCCTGGAGTTCAGTTACTAGTGGCGTACCACAAGGATCTGTTTTGGGGACACTGCTGTTTGTCATTTTTATAAAATGACCTGGAGGAGGGAGTAGAAGGATGGGTGAGTAAATCTGCAGATGACACAAAAGTCGGTGGAGTTGTGGACAGTGCGGAAGGATGTTACAAGTTACAGAGGGACATAGATAAGCTGCAGCGCTGGTCTGAGAGGTGGCAAATGGAGTTTAATGCAGAAACGTGTGAGGTGATTCATTTTGGAAGGAATAACAGGAAGACAGAGTACTGGGCTAATGGTAAGATTCTTGGCAGTGTGGATGAGCAGAGAGATCTCGGTGTCCATGTACATAGACCCCTGAAAGTTGCAACCCAGGTTGAGAGGGTTGTTAAGAAGGCGTACGGTGTGTTAGCTTTTTATTCATCGAGGGATTGAGTTTCGGATCCATGAGGTCATGCTGCAGCTGTACAAAACTCTGGTGCGGCCGCATTTGGAGTATTGCGTGCAATTCTGGTCGCCACATTATAGGAAGGATGTGGAAGCATTGGAAAGGGTGCAGTGGAGATTTACCAGAATGTTGCCTGGTATGGAGGGAAGATCTTATGAGGAAAGGCTGAGGGGCTTGAGGCTGTTTTTGTTAGAGAGAAGAAGGTTAAGAGGTGACATAATTGAGGCACACAAGATGATCAGAGGATTGGATAGGGTGGACAGTGAAAGCCTTTTTCCTCGGATGGTGATGTCTAGCACAAGGGGACATAGCTTTAAATTGAGGGGAGATAGATATAGGACAGATGTCAGAGGTAGGTTCTTTACTCAGAGAGTAGTAAGGGCGTGGAATGCCCTGCCTACAACAGTAGTGGACTCAAATGGTCATTGGATAGACATATGGACGATAAGGGAATAGTGTAGATGGGCTTTAGAGTTTCTTTCACAGGTCGGAGCAACATCTAGGGCCGAAGGGCTTCTACTGCGCTGTAATGTTCTCTGTTCTATGTTTTGGGGCCACTGCTGTTTGTCATTTTTATAAATGACCTGGAGGAGGGCGTAGAAGAATGGGTGAGTACATTTGCAGATGACACTAAAGTCGGTGGAGTTGTGGACAGTGCGGAAGAATGTTGCAAGTTACAGATGTCAGAGGTCGGTTCTTTACTCAGAGAGTAGTAAGGACGTGGAATGCCCTGCCTGCAACAGTAGTGGACTCGTCACCATTTAGGGCATTTAAATGATCATTGGATAAACAGATGGATGATAAGGGAATAGTGTAGATGGGCTTTCGAGTGGTTTCGCAGGTCGGTGCAACATCGAGGGCCGAAGTGCCTGGACTGCGCTGTAATGTTCTATGTTCTATGTTCTTAAGTGCCTCGGGACATTTAACTGCATTAAAGGCACTATATAAATGCAAGTTGTTGGCGAACAGTGCTAGTATCTCAAATCTTTGCTCATATGGCCTCCCTTCCCTCACCATTTCTACTCTGTCAGATTCTGTTACATTTCTGCTACATGTGTACATTTAAGGTCTCATTCTTCTCACACAGTGGTTCCCCCACCATCAAACCTACACTTCTCGAACATCAGTGGGAACAGTTTGCAGATCCACTGGGATCATGGATCGCCGGATGTGGACCTCTACAAACTCACCTGGGTTCCATCTGGGGGAACGGACAAAAAAGAGGTGATGAAATCCATGCTTTCTGCTTCTGGGTAGCTCCAGCTGATTTTTAAATTTGCCTTGCAACATGCGAGTGTGAAGCAAAACCGCTGTCAGACAGATCTCTCTGTATGAAAATGTTCCTCCTTTCCAGCAAAGATGTTTCATTGAATCCTTGTCATCTTTTCCACACTTGCTAATGAGTTGCATCCTCTGCTGGTCGTGGGGGCTGTTGTTGAAAACTCACCACTTTTCTTCGAAGTCCCCCGACACCAAAAATGGCCGACATTCTAAGTGGTGATCAGGGATTCTCACTCCCCGACTCCGATGCAGGCTTCAGTGGGTGCTATTCAGGTCATACTATGTTTTCAAGTTATCCCCCGGTATAACCCATACCTTCACCGAAGATTTCATCTACTGACCACTTAGTAGCATCAATCCTGGGTCCCGCATTGCTCAGTCAGTAAAGTAGACTTTGAAATAACCACTATTTCAGGTTAAATTAAGTTATTTCATTGTTATATTTTTTCTTTTAAAAGCTGGAATTACTTTCTTGACAGAAAGGAAAAAGATCTTGCTTCTGGACCCTCCTGGTTGGTTGAAGGGACCTTCAGGCCCACCTTGACAATCAATCTTCTTTAAAGTCTGGTCTTCTTTAGATGTATTCGCTGGTTAGCTCGGTTGCTGTGTCCTATCTTTCCCATGTACCGAGCTGTGAGAGCTGGCTCTGCTGGCTGTCTCTGAGCTGACTCTGAGCTGACTCTGCCTACTATTTAAATTCTAGTCTTCCTTAGATGTATTAGCTATTTTAGCTCGGCTGCTCTGCCCTGTCACTTTCCCATGGCCGAGCTGACTGTAATCTGACTCTGAGCTGCTTGTTCCTTCTCTGCTTCTCCGCCTCTCTCTGACTTCTGGTCTGGATGCTGTCCCCTTTCTTCGGGTTTATCTATTTTTCTTACAGTTACCTAATTTTCATGACTTTATTGTAAAATAACTCTTATTTTCTTTGATTGTAAAAAGTATCTTTGATCTAAACATTCTAATACAACTAAGATTTCATTTTGACATAACATCGCCTATCAGGTCTCTGATTACATAGTTTCCTTTGTTATGTTCACATTTCCTTTGTGATGTTCAAAAATGCTTTCGTTTCAAGAGGTGTGAATTTTGGTTTGGTTCCTGTTATTTCTATAGTCTTATTTTCCAATTGTGTCCTCAGCTCATAATTTTGCCTTTGATTTTGGCTTTGAATTATGTTTCTCGTAGACGGATAGTCTCCAGTTTTCTTTAATTTACCAGGTATTCTCAAAATTTCACACCTAGAATTGTTACCAAATTCAATTTAACCTAATCCTTTCCTTTCCAGCTGCTGACTAAGATAGTTACTTTCAATGAAGGTGTGAGCCATTGTTTTTGGCTTCATTCAAAATCCTGTGTGTTTTGTTTGCTAAGCTTGCGTGACCACGGATATCTGCAATCCTGATCTTTGCAGCTGCTGTTAACCCTTCGTGGCATCTTTCCCTGTGTCCTCTCCTGTTTCTCTCGGACCAGATATTGCCAGACTTCCAAGTTTCAAACGACACATCCTTCCATATTTTCAATAACAGGGCGTGATCGCATTGAAAACGGCAGGTATTTTCCATTCCCAACAGGAAAGGCAAAGTGATGGGCAGAACTGGAAAATTTGGAGATCTGCCAAAACTCAATTGGGTGGGATGAGCTCTTTAAACCAGAACCTGCAAAAATACAAACACATTCTTTCCGAATGGCATTACAGTACTACACCGTGATCAGAAAGCTGCTTTCCGCATGGACCATATGCTCCTTAGTATTAAGATGTTGGGCTCAGTTGACCCACTCAAAGAAGAGCATTGGCGCAATGACCAAAATAGTCCAAATTAGTTTATTCCTTTAATATAATTTTCTGCAGAAATACTCCACATGACCACGAGGGAATGCCACTGGGAAAGGCGGCTGCAGCCAAGGGCTGGTAAAGGATTTTAAGGTTATTGTGGCCACTTAGTGATATTAAATTCAAACACCCCCATTTAATTAAGGGAATCAGTTTTCAGAAAACAAATTGGTTTCATGCACGGAACCTATCTTGACCTTCGCTTTATGCCTATTCTTCCAGATGATTATAAATGGGAATGAGACCAGCCAGGTTTTAGATAACCTGAATCCTGACACCTTATATAATGTTACCCTTACTGGCATCTACCCAGACAACAAGGAAAGTGACAAAGTCTCAGCCTCCGAGCGTACATGTAAGTCTGTAGTATACAAAAAATCTCCATTTGTCTTTTCTACCCCCTTACCAATTATCTTCAAATATTGAAAAGAGGACAAAGTGACATGGAAAGCACATGCTGCATATTGTGATGTGCAGCAGATCATAATGTCCTTCAGGATGAGCTGTGGGATTAGTATGTTCCCCTGGGTTCTGTGCTTCTGCTGCAGCAAAGAGTATGAGGAAAGGCTGAGGGACTTGAGGCTGTTTTCGTCAGAGAGAAGAAGGTTAAGAGGTGTCTTAATTGAGGCATACAAGATGATCAGAGGATTAGATAGAGTGGACAGTGAGAGCATTTTTCTTAAATAAATTTAAAGTACCCAAATATTTTTTTCCAATTAAGGGGTAATTTAGCATGTTAAATACTCCTACCTTGCGCGTCTTTGGGTTGAGGGGGTGAAACCCTCAAAACACGGGGAGAATGTGCAAACCCCACATGGAGAGTGACCCAGAGCCAGGCTCGAACCTGGGATTTCGGAGCCGTGAGACTGCAGTGCCACCACTGCTCCACCGTGCTGCCCTTGTGAGAGCCTTTTTCTTAGGATGGTGGTGGTAGCACGAGGGGACACAGCTTTAAATTGAGGAGAGATAGATATATGACAGATGTCAGAGGTCGGTTCTTTACTCAGAGAGTAGTAAGGGCGTCGAATTCCCAGCCTGCAAAAGTAGTGGACTCACCAACATTAAGGGAATTGGATAAACAGATTGACGATAAGGGAATAGTGTAGATCGGCTTTAGAGTGGTTTCACAGGTCGGTGCAACACCGAGGGCCGAAGGGCCTGGATTGCGGCTGTAATGTTCTATGTTCTATGTTCTTAAGTGCCTCGGGAGATAAATGCAAGTTATTGGCGAACAGTGCTAGTATCTCAAATCTTTGCTCATATGGCCTCCCTTCCCTCACCATTTCTACTCTGTCAGATTCTGTTACATTTCTGTTCCATGTGCACATTTATGGTCTCATTCTTCTCACACAGTGGATCGCCCAGCACCATCAAACCTACGCTTCTCGAACATCAGTGCGGACCGTATGCAGGTCCACTGGGATCATGGATCGCCGGATGTGGACCTCTACAAACTCAGCTGGGTTCCATCTGGGGGAACGGACAAAAAAGAGGTGATGATATCCATGCTTTCTGCTTCTGGGTAGCTCCAGCTGATTTTTAAATTTGCCTTGCAACATGCGGGTGTGAAGCAAAACCGCTGTCAGACAGATCTCTCTGTATGAAAATGTTCCTCCTTTCCAGCAAAGATGTTTATTTGCATCCTTGTCATCCTTTCCACATTTGCTAATGAGTTCCATTCTCTGCTGGTCGTGGGAGCATGATCGCATTGAAAACGGGAGGTATTTTCCATTCCCAACACGGACAGGGAAAGTTACGGGCAGAACTGGAAAATTTGGAGATTGCCAAAACTGAATTGGGTGGGATGAGCTCTTTAAACCATAACCTGCAAAAACATAAGCACATTCTTTCCGAATGGCATTACTGTGCTACACCGTGATCAGAAAGCTGCTTTCCGCATGGACCATATGCTCCTTAGTATTAAGATGTTGGGCTCAGTTGACCCACTCAAAGAAGAGCATTGGCGCAATGACCAAAACAGTCCAAATTAGTTTATTCCTTCAATTTAATTTTCTGCAGAAATACTCCACATGACCACTAGGGAATGCCACTGGGAAAGGCGGCTGCAGCCAAGGGCTGGTGAAGGATTTAAGGTCATTGTGGCCCCTGAGTGATTTTAAATTCAAACACCCCCATTTAATTAAGGGAATCAGTTTTCAGAAAACAAATTGGTTTCATGCACTGAACATATCTTGACCTTCGCTTTATGCCTATTCTTCCAGATGATTATAAATGGGAATGAGACCAGCCAGGTTTTAGATCACCTGAATCCTGACACCTTATATAATGTTTCCCTTACTGCCATCTACCCAGACAAGACGGAAAGTGACGACATCTCAGCCTCCGAGCGTACATGTAAGTCTGTAGTATAGAAAAATCTCAATTCGTCTTTTCTACACCCTTACCAGTTATCTTCAATATATTGAAAAGAGGACAAAGTGACATGGAAAGCACATGCTGCATATTGTGTTGTGCAGTAGAGCATAATGTCCTTCAGGATGGGCTGTGGGATTAGTATGTTCCCTGGGTTCTCTGCTTCTGCTGCAGCAAAGTGTATGAGGGCAGGCTGAGGGACTTGAGGCTGTTTTCGTTAGAGAGAAGAAGTTTAAGAGGTGTCTTAATTGAGGCTACAAGATGATCAGAGGATTAGATAGAGTGGACAGAGAGAGCCTTTTTCTTTTTATAAATTTAAAGTACCCAATTCATTTTTTCCCATTAAGGGGTAAGTTAGCATGTTCAATTCTCCTAAATTGCACATCTTTGGGTTGTGGGTGTGAAACCCTCAAAACACAGGGAGGATGTGCAAACTCCACACGGTGAGTGTCCCAGAGCCAGGCTCGAACCTGGGATCTCAGTGCTGTGAGACTGCAGTGCTACCACTGCGCCACCGTGCAGCCCTTGTGAGAGCCTTTTTCTTTGGATGGTGATGGCTAGCACGAGGGGACACAGCTTTAAATTGAGGAGAGATAGATATATGACAGATGTCAGAGGTCGGTTCTTTACTCAGAGAGTAGTAAGAGCGTGGAATTCCCTGCCTGCAGCAGTAATGGACTCGCCATCATTACGGGCATTGGATAAACATATGGACAATAAGGTAATAGTGTAGATCGGTTTTCGAGTGGTTTCACAGGTCGGCACAACACCGAGGGCCGAAGGGCCTGGATTCCGCTGCAATGTTCTATGTTCTATGTTTTTAAGTGCCTCGGGAGATTTTACAGCATTAAAGGCACTATATAAAAGCAAGTTATTGGCGAACAGTGCTAGTATCTCCAATCTTTGCTCATATGGCCTCCCTTCCCTCACCATTTCTACTCTGTCAGATTCTGTTAAATTTCTGCTCCCTGTGCACATTTATGGTCTCATTCTTCTCACACAGTGGATCGCCCAGCACCATCAAACCTACGCTTCTCGAACATCAGTGCGGACCGTATGCAGGTCCACTGGGATCATGGATCGCCGGATGTGGACCTCTACAAACTCAGCTGGGTTCCCTCTGGGGGAACGGACAAAAAAGAGGTGATGAAATCCATGCTTTCTGCTTCTGGGTAGCTCCAGCTGATTTTTAAATTTGCCTTGCAACATGCGAGTGTGAAGCAAAACCGCTGTCAGACAGATCTCTCTGTATGAAAAATGTTCCTCCTTTCCAGCAAAGATGTTTCATTGCATCCTTGTCATCCTTTCCACACTTGCTAATGAGTTGCATTCTCTGCTGGTCGTGGGGTCATGATCGCATTGAAAACGACAGGTATTTTCCATTCCCAACAGAGACAGGCAAAGTGACGGGCAGGACTGGAAAATTTGGAGATCTGCAAAAACTCAATTGGGTGGGATGAGCTCTTTAAACCATAACCTGCAAAAACATAAGCACATTCTTTCCGAATGGCATTACTGTACTACACCGTGATCAGAAAGCTGCTTTCCGCATGGACCATATGCTCCTTAGTATTAAGATGTTGGGCGCAGTTGACCCCCTCAAAGAAGAGCATTGGTGCAATGAACAAAACAGTCGAAATTAGTTTATTCCTTCAATTTAATTTTCTGCAGAAATACTCCACATGACCACTAGGGAATGCCACTGGGAAAGGCGGCTGCAGCCAAGGGCTGGAAAAGGATTTAAGGTCATCGTGGCCCCTGAGTGATATCAAATTCAAACAACCATATTTAATTAAGGGAATCAGTTTTCAGAAAACAAATTGGTTTCATGCACTGAACCTATCTTGACCTTCGCTTTATGCCTATTCTTCCAGATAATTATAAATGGGAATGAGACCAGCCAGGTTTTAGATCACCTGAATCCTGACACCTTATACAATGTTTCCCTGACTGCAATCTACCCAGACAAGACGGAAAGTGACGAAGTCTCAGACTCCGAGCGTACATGTAAGTCTGTAGTATAGAAAAATCTCCATTAGTCTTTTCTACCCCCTTACCAGTTATCTTCAAATATTGAAAAGAGGACAAAGTGACATGGAAGCACATGCTGCATATTGTGATGTGCAGCAGATCATAATGTCCTTCAGGAAGGGCTTTGAGATTAGTATGTTCGCCTGGGTTCTCTGCTTCTGCTGCAGCGAAGTGTCTGAGGGAAGGCTGAGGGACTTGAGGCTGTTTTCTTTGGAGAGAAGAAGTTTAAGAGGTGTCTTAATTGAGGAAAACAAGATGATCAGAATATTAGATAGAGTGGACAGAGAGAGCATTTTTCTGAAATAAATTTAAAGTACCCAATTCATTTTTTCCAATTAAGGGGTAATTTAGCATGTTCAATTCTCCTAACTTGCACATCTTTGGGTTGTGGGGGTGAAACCCTCAAAACACGGGGAGAATATGCAAACTCCACACGGAGAGTGTCCCAGAGTCAGGCTCAAACCTGGGACCTCGGTGCCGTGTGACTGCAGTGCTACCACTGCGCCACCGTGCTGCCCTTGTGAGAGCCTTTTTCTTCGGGTGGTGATGGTAGCACGAGGGGACACAGCTTTAAATTGAGGAGAGATAGATATATGACAGATGTCAGAGGTCGGTTCTTTACTCAGAGAGTAGTAAGGGCGTGGAATTCCCTGCCTGCAACAGTAATGGACTCGCCAACATTAAGGGCATTGGATAAACATATGGACGATAAGGTAATAGTGTAGATCGGCTTTCGAGTTGTTTCACAGTTCGGCACAACACCGAGGGCCGAAGGGCCTGGATTGAGCTGTAATGTTCTATGTTCTATGTTCGTAAGTGCCTCGGGAGATTTTACAACATTAAAGGCACTATATAAATGCAAGTTATTGGCGAAGAGTGTTGTATCTCAAATCTTTGCTCATATGCCCTCCCTCACCATTTCTACTCTGTCAGATTCTGTTACATTTCTGCTCCATGTGCACATTTATGGTCTCATTCTTCTCACACAGTGGATCGCCCAGCACCATCAAACCTACGCTTCTCGAATATCAGTGCGGACCGTATGCAGGTCCACTGGGATCATGGATCGCCGGATGTGGACCTCTACAAACTCAGCTGGGTTCCATCTGGGGGAACGGACAAAAAAGAGGTGATGAAATCCATGCTTTCTGCTTCTGTAGAGCTCCAGCTGATTTTTAAATTTGCCTTGCAACATGCGAGTGTGAAGCAAAACCGCTGTCAGACAGATCTCTCTGTATGAAAATGTTCCTCCTTTCCAGCAACGATGTTTCATTGCATCCTTGTCATCCTTTCCACACTTGCTAATGAGTTGCATTCTCTGCTGGTCGTGGGGGCGTGATCGCATTGAAAACGGCAGGTATTTTCCATTGCCAACAGGGACAGGCAAAGTGACGGGCAGGACTGGAAAATTTGGAGATCTGCCAAAACTCAATTGGGTGGGATGAGCTCTTTAAAACATAACCTGCAAAAACATAAGCACATTCTTTCCGAATGGCATTACTGTACTACACCGTGATCAGAAAGCTGCTTTCCGCATGGACCATATGCTCCTTAGTATGACGATGTTGGGCTCAGTTGACCCACTCAAAGAAGAGCATTGGCACAATGACCCAAAACAGTCCAAATTAGTTTATTCCTTCAATTTAATTTTCTGCAGAAATACTCCACATGACCACTAGGGAATGCCACTGGGAAAGGCGGCTGCAGCCAAGGGCTGGAAAAGGATTTAAGGTCATTGTGGCCCCTGAGTGATATCAAATTCAAACAACCATATTTAATTAAGGGAATCAGTTTTCAGAAAACAAATTGGTTTCATGCACTGAACCTATCTTGACCTTCGCTTTATGCCTATTCTTCCAGATAATTATAAATGGGAATGAGACCAGCCAGGTTTTAGATCACCTGAATCCTGACACCTTATACAATGTTTCCCTGACTGCAATCTACCCAGACAAGACGGAAAGTGACGAAGTCTCAGACTCCGAGCGTACATGTAAGTCTGTAGTATAGAAAAATCTCCATTAGTCTTTTCTACCCCCTTATCAATTATCTTCAAATATTGAAAAGAGGACAAAGTGACATGGAAAGCACATGCTGCATATTGTGATGTGCAGCAGATCATAATGTCCTTCAGGATGGGCTGTGAGATTAGTATGTTCCCCTGGGTTCTCTGCTTCTGCTGCAGCAAAGTGTATGAGGGCAGGCTGAGGGACTTGAGGCTGTTTTCGTTATAGAGAAGAAGGTTAAGAGGTGTCTTAATTGAGGCATACAAGATGATCAGAGGATTAGATAGAGTGGACAGTGAGAGCATTTTTCTGAAATAAATTTAAAGTACCCAATTCATTTTTTCCAATTAAGGGGTCATTTAGCATGTTCAATTCTCCTACCTTACACGTCTTTGGGTTGTGGGGGTGAAACCCTCAAAACACGGGGAGAATGTGCAAACTCCACACGGAGAGTGTCCCAGAGCCAGGCTCGAACCTGTGATTTCGGCGTCGTGAGACTGCAGTGCTTCCACTGCGCCACCGTGCTGCCCTTGTGAGAGCCTTTTTCTTCGGATGGTGATGGTAGCACAAGGGGGACACAGCTTTAAATTGAGGAGAGATAGATATATGACAGTCAGAGGTCGGTTCTTTACTCAGAGAGTAGTAAGGGCGTGGAATTCCCTGTCTGAAACAGTAGTGGACTCGCCAACATTAAGGGCATTGCATAAATAGACGGACGATAAGGGAATAGTGTAGATCGGCTTTAGAGTGGTTTCACAGGTCGGCGAAACACCAAGGGCCGAAGGGCCTGGACTGCGCTGGAATGTTCTATGTTCTACGTTCTTAAGGGCCTCGGGAGTTTTTACAGCACTAAAGGCACTACATAAATGCAAGTTATTGGCAAACAGTGCTAGTATCTCAAATCTTTGCTCATATGGCCTCCCTTCCCTCACCATTTCTACTCTGTCAGATTCTGTTACATTTCTGCTCCCTGTGCACATTTTTGGTCTCATTCTTCTCACACAGTGGATCGCCCAGCACCATCAAACCTACGCTTCTCGAACATCAGTGCGGACCGTATGCAGGTCCACTGGGATCATGGATCGCCGGATGTGGACCTCTACAAACTCACCTGGGTTCCATCTGGGGGAACGGACAAAAAAGAGGTGATGAAATCCATGCTTTCTGCTTCTGGGTAGCTCCAGCTGATTTTTAAATTTGCCTTGCAACATGCGAGTGTGAAGCAAAACCGCTGTCAGACAGATCTCTCTGTATGAAAATGTTCCTCCTTTCCAGCAACGATGTTTCAATGCATCCTTGTCATCCTTTCCACACTTGCTAATGAGTTGCATTCTCTGCTGGTCGTGGGGGCGTGATCGCATTGAAAACGGCAGGTATTTTCCATTGCCAACAGGGACAGGCAAAGTGACGGGCAGGACTGGAAAATTTGGAGATCTGCAAAAACTCAATTGGGTGGGATGAGCTCTTTAAAACATAACCTGCAAAAACATAAGCACATTCTTTCCGAATCGCATTACTGTTCTACACCGTGATCAGAAAGCTGCTTTCCGCATGGACCATATGCTCCTTAGTATTAAGATGTTGGGCGCAGTTGACCCACTCAAAGAAGAGCATTGGCGCAATGACCAAAACAGTCCAAATTAGTTCATTCCTTCAATTTAACTTTCTGCAGAAATACTCCACATGACCGCGAGGGAATGCCACTGGGAAAGGGAGCTGCAGCCAAGGGCTGGAAAAGGATTTTAAGGTTCTTGTGGCCACTGAGTGATATCAAATTCAAACACCCCCATTTAATTAAGGGAATCAGTTTTCAGAAAACAATTTGGTTTCATGCACTGAACCTATCTTGACCTTCGCTTTATGCCTATTCTTCCAGATGATTATAAATGGGAATGAGACCAGCCAGGTTTTAGATCACCTGAATCCAGACACCTTATACAATGTTTCCCTTACTGCAATCTACCCAGACAAGACGGAAAGTGACGAAGTCTCAGACTCCGAGCGTACATGTAAGTCTGTAGTATAGAAAAATCTCCATTAGTCTTTTCTACCCCCTTACCAGTTATCTTCAAATATTGAAAAGAGGACAAAGTGACATGGAAAGCACATGCTGCATATTGTGATGTGCAGCAGATCATAATGTCCTTCAGGATGTGCTGTGAGATTAGTATGTTCCCCTGGGTTCTCTGCTTCTGCTGCAGCAAAGTGTATGAGGGAAAGCTGAGGGACTTGAGGCTGTTTTCGTTAAAGAGAAGAAGGTTAAGAGGTGTCTTAATTGAGGCATACAAGATGATCAGAATATTAGATAGAGTGGACAGAGAGAGCATTTTTCTGAAATAAAATTAAAGTACCCAATTTATTTTTTCCAATTAAGGGGTAATTTGGCATGTTCAATTCTCCTACCTTGCACATCTTTGGGTTGTGGGGGTGAACCCCTCAAAACAAAGAACAACAAAGAACAAAGAAAGCACAGGAACAGGCCCTTCGGCCCTCCAAGCCCGCGCCGACCATACTGCCCGACTAAACTACAATCTTCTACACTTCCTGGGTCCGTATCCTTCTATTCCCATCCTATTCATATATTTGTCAAGATGCCCCTTAAATGTCCCTATCGTCCCTGCTTCCACTACCTCCTCCGGTAGCGAGTTCCAGGCACCCACTACCCTCTGCGTAAAAAACTTGCCTCGTACATCTACTCTAAACCTTGCCCCTCTCACCTTAAACCTATGCCCCCTAGTAATTGACCCCTCTACCCTGGGGAAAAGCCTCTGACTATCCACTCTGTCTATGCCCCTCATAATTTTGTAGACCTCTATCAGGTCGCCCCTCAACCTCCTTCGTTCCAGAGAGAACAAACCGAGTTTATTCAATCGCTCCTCATAGCTTATGCCCTCCATACCAGGCAACATTCTGGTAAATCTCTTCTGCACCCTCTCTAAAGCCTCCACATCCTTCTGGTAGTGTGGCGACCAGAATTGAACACTATACTCCAAGTGTGGCCTAACTAAGGTTCTACACAGCTGCAACATGACTTGCCAATTCTTATACTCAATGCCCCGTCCAATGAAGGCAAGCATGCCGTATGCCTTCTTGACTACCTTCTCCACCTGTGTTGCCCCTTTCAATGACCTGTGGACCTGTACTCCTAGATCTCTTTGACTTTCAATACTCTTGAGGGTTCTACCATTCACTGTATATTCCCTACCTGCATTAGCCCTTCCAAAATGCATTACCTCACATTTGTGACACGGGGAGAATGTGCAAACTCCACACAGAGAGTGTCCAGAGCCAGGTTCGAACCTGTGATTTCGGCACCGTGAGACTGCAGTGCTACCACTGCGCCACCGTGCTGCCCTTGTGAGAACCTTTTTCTTCGGATGGTGATGGTAGCACGAGGGGACACAGCTTTAAATTGAGGAGAGATAGATATATGACAGATGTCAGAGGTCGGTACTTTACTCAGAGAGTAGTAAGGGCGTAGAATTCCCTGTCTGCAACAGTAGTGGACTCGCCAACATTAAGGGCATTGCATAAACAGACGGACGATAAGGTAATAGTGTAGATCGGCTTTAGAGTGGTTTCACAGGTCGGCGCAACACCAAGGGCCGAAAGGCCTGGATTGCGCCGAAATGTTCTATGTTCTACGTTCTTATGTGCCTCGGGAGTTTTTACAGCACTAAAGGCACTACATAAATGCAAGTTATTGGCGAACAGCGCTAGTATCTCAAATCTTTGCTCATATGGCCTCCCTTCCCTCACCATTTCTGCTCTGTCAGATTCTGTTACATTTCTGCTCCCTGTGCACATTTTTGGTCTCATTCTTCTCACACAGTGGATCGCCCAGCACCATCAAACCTACGCTTCTCGAACATCAGTGCGGACCGTATGCAGGTCCACTGGGATCATGGATCGCCGGATGTGGACCTCTACAAACTCAGCTGGGTTCCATCTGGGGGAACGGACAAAAAAGAGGTGATGAAATCCATGCTTTCTGCTTCTGGGTAGCTCCAGCTGATTTTTAAATTTGCCTTGCAACATGCGAGTGTGAAGCAAAACCGCTGTCAGACAGATCTCTCTGTATGAAAATGTTCCTCCTTTCCAGCAACGATGTTTCATTGAATCCTTGTCATCCTTTCCACACTTGCTAATGAGTTGCATTCTCTGCTGGTCGTGGGGGCATGATCGCATTGAAAACGGCAGGTATTTTCCATTCCCAACAGGGACAGGCAAAGTGGTGGGCAGGAATGAAAAACTTGGAGATCTGGAAAAACTCAATTGGGTGGGATGAGCTCTTTAAACCATAACCTGCAAAAACATAAGCACATTCTTTCCGAATGGCATTACTGTACTACACCGTGATCAGAAAGCTGCTTTCCGCATGGACCATATGCTCCTTAGTATGACGATGTTGGGCTCAGTTGACCCACTCAAAGAAGAGCATTGGCACAATGACCCAAAACAGTCCAAATTAGTTTATTCCTTCAATTTAATTTTCTGCAGAAATACTCCACATGACCACTAGGGAATGCCACTGGGAAAGGCGGCTGCAGCCAATGGCTGGAAAAGGATTTAAGGTCATTGTGGCCCCTGAGTGATATCAAATTCAAACAACCATATTTAATTAAGGGAATCAGTTTTCAGAAAACAAATTGGTTTCATGCATTGAACCTATCTTGACCTTCGCTTTGTGCCTATTCTTCCAGATAATTATAAATGGGAATGAGACCAGCCAGGTTTTAGATCACCTGAATCCTGACACCTTATACAATGTTTCCCTGACTGCAATCTACCCAGACAAGACGGAAAGTGACGAAGTCTCAGACTCCGAGCGTACATGTAAGTCTGTAGTATAGAAAAATCTCCATTAGTCTTTTCTACCCCCTTAACTTTTATCTTCAAATATTGAAAAGAGGACAAAGTGACATGGAAGCACATGCTGCATATTGTGATGTGCAGCAGATCATAATGTCCTTCAGGATGGGCTGTGAGATTAGTATGTTCCCCTGGGTTCTCTGCTTCTGCTGCAGCAAAGTGTATGAGGGCAGGCTGAGGGACTTGAGGCTGTTTTCGTTATGGAGAAGAAGGTAAGGAGGTGTCTTAATTGAGGCATACAAGATGATCAGAGGATTAGATAGAGTGGACAGTGAGAGCATTTTTCTGAAATAAATTTAAAGTACCCAATTCATTTTTTCCAATTAAGGGGTCATTTAGCATGTTCAATTCTCCTACCTTACACGTCTTTGGGTTGTGGGGGTGAAACCCTCAAAACACGGGGAGAATGTGCAAACTCCACACGGAGAGTGTCCCAGAGCCAGGCTCGAACCTGTGATTTCGGCGTCGTGAGACTGCAGTGCTTCCACTGCGCCACCGTGCTGCCCTTGTGAGAGCCTTTTTCTTCGGATGGTGATGGTAGCACAAGGGGGACACAGCTTTAAATTGAGGAGAGATAGATATATGACAGTCAGAGGTCGGTTCTTTACTCAGAGAGTAGTAAGGGCGTGGAATTCCCTGTCTGCAACAGTAGTGGACTCGCCAACATTAAGGGCATTGCATAAATAGACGGACGATAAGGGAATAGTGTAGATCGGCATTAGAGTGGTTTCACAGGTCGGCGAAACACCAAGGGCCGAAGGGCCTGGACTGCGCTGGAATGTTCTATGTTCTACGTTCTTAAGGGCCTCGGGAGTTTTTACAGCACTAAAGGCACTACATAAATGCAAGTTATTGGCAAACAGTGCTAGTATCTCAAATCTTTGCTCATGTGGCCTCCCTTCCCTCACCATTTCTACTCTGTCAGATTCTGTTACATTTCTGCTCCCTGTGCACATTTTTGGTCTCATTCTTCTCACACAGTGGATCGCCCAGCACCATCAAACCTACGCTTCTCGAACATCAGTGCGGACCGTATGCAGGTCCACTGGGATCATGGATCGCCGGATGTGGACCTCTACAAACTCACCTGGGTTCCATCTGGGGGAACGGACAAAAAAGAGGTGATGAAATCCATGCTTTCTGCTTCTGGGTAGCTCCAGCTGATTTTTAAATTTGCCTTGCAACATGCGGGTGTGAAGCAAAACCGCTGTCAGACAGATCTCTCTGTATGAAAATGTTCCTCCTTTCCAGCAACGATGTTTCAATGCATCCTTGTCATCCTTTCCACACTTGCTAATGAGTTGCATTCTCTGCTGGTCGTGGGGGCGTGATCGCATTGAAAACGGCAGGTATTTTCCATTGCCAACAGGGACAGGCAAAGTGACGGGCAGGACTGGAAAATTTGGAGATCTGCAAAAACTCAATTGGGTGGGATGAGCTCCTTAAAACATAACCTGCAAAAACATAAGCACATTCTTTCCGAATCGCATTACTGTACTACACCGTGATCAGAAAGCCGCTTTCCGCATGGACCATATGCTCCTTAGTATTAAGATGTTGGGCGCAGTTGACCCACTCAAAGAAGAGCATTGGCGCAATGACCAAAACAGTCCAAATTAGTTCATTCCTTCAATTTAACTTTCTGCAGAAATACTCCACATGACCACGAGGGAATGCCACTGGGAAAGGGAGCTGCAGCCAAGGGCTGGAAAAGGATTTTAAGGTTCTTGTGGCCACTGAGTGATTTTAAATTCAAACATCCCCATTTAATTAAGGCAATCAGTTTTCAGAAAACAATTTGGTTTCATGCACTGAACCTATCTTGACCTTCGCTTTATGCCTATTCTTCCAGATGATTATAAATGGGAATGAGACCAGCCAGGTTTTAGATCACCTGAATCCAGACACCTTATACAATGTTTCCCTGACTGCAATCTACCCAGACAAGACGGAAAGTGACGAAGTCTCAGACTCCGAGCGTACATGTAAGTCTGTAGTATACAAAAATCACCATTAGTCTTTTCTACCCCCTTACCAGTTATCTTCAAATATTGAAAAGAGGACAAAGTGACATGGAAAGCACATGCTGCATATTGTGATGTGCAGCAGATCATAATGTCCTTCAGGATGTGCTGTGAGATTAGTATGTTCCCCTGGGTTCTCTGCTTCTGCTGCAGCAAAGTGTATGAGGGAAAGCTGAGGGACTTGAGGCTGTTTTCGTTAAAGAGAAGAAGGTTAAGAGGTGTCTTAATTGAGGCATACAAGATGATCAGAATATTAGATAGAGTGGACAGAGAGAGCATTTTTCTGAAATAAAATTAAAGTACCCAATTTATTTTTTCCAATTAAGGGGTAATTTGGCATGTTCAATTCTCCTACCTTGCACATCTTTGGGTTGTGGGGGTGAACCCCTCAAAACAAAGAACAACAAAGAACAAAGAAATGTACAGCACAGGAACAGGCCCTTCGGCCCTCCAAGCCCGCGCCGACCATACTGCCCGACTAAACTACAATCTTCTACACTTCCTGGGTCCGTATCCTTCTATTCCCATCCTATTCATATATTTGTCAAGATGCCCCTTAAATGTCCCTATCGTCCCTGCTTCCACTACCTCCTCCGGTAGCGAGTTCCAGGCACCCACTACCCTCTGCGTAAAAAACTTGCCTCGTACATCTACTCTAAACCTTGCCCCTCTCACCTTAAACCTATGCCCCCTAGTAATTGACCCCTCTACCCTGGGGAAAAGCCTCTGACTATCCACTCTGTCTATGCCCCTCATAATTTTGTAGACCTCTATCAGGTCGCCCCTCAACCTCCTTCGTTCCAGAGAGAACAAACCAAGTTTATTCAATCGCTCCTCATAGCTTATGCCCTCCATACCAGGCAACATTCTGGTAAATCTCTTCTGCACCCTCTCTAAAGCCTCCACATCCTTCTGGTAGTGTGGCGACCAGAATTGAACACTATACTCCAAGTGTGGCCTAACTAAGGTTCTATACAGCTGCAACATGACTTGCCAATTCTTATACTCAATGCCCCGTCCAATGAAGGCAAGCATGCCGTATGCCTTCTTGACTACCTTCTCCACCTGTGTTGCCCCTTTCAATGACCTGTGGACCTGTACTCCTAGATCTCTTTGACTTTCAATACTCTTGAGGGTTCTACCATTCACTGTATATTCCCTACCTGCATTAGCCCTTCCAAAATGCATTACCTCACATTTGTGACACGGGGAGAATGTGCAAACTCCACACAGAGAGTGTCCAGAGCCAGGTTCGAACCTGTGATTTCGGCACCGTGAGACTGCAGTGCTACCACTGCGCCACCGTGCTGCCCTTGTGAGAACCTTTTTCTTCGGATGGTGATGGTAGCACGAGGGGACACAGCTTTAAATTGAGGAGAGATAGATATATGACAGATGTCAGAGGTCGGTACTTTACTCAGAGAGTAGTAAGGGCGTAGAATTCCCTGTCTGCAACAGTAGTGGACTCGCCAACATTAAGGGCATTGCATAAACAGACGGACGATAAGGTAATAGTGTAGATCGGCTTTAGAGTGGTTTCACAGGTCGGCACAACACCAAGGGCCGAAAGGCCTGGATTGCGCCGAAATGTTCTATGTTCTACGTTCTTATGTGCCTCGGGAGTTTTTACAGCACTAAAGGCACTACATAAATGCAAGTTATTGGCGAACAGCGCTAGTATCTCAAATCTTTGCTCATATGGCCTCCCTTCCCTCACCATTTCTGCTCTGTCAGATTCTGTTACATTTCTGCTCCCTGTGCACATTTTTGGTCTCATTCTTCTCACACAGTGGATCGCCCAGCACCATCAAACCTACGCTTCTCGAACATCAGTGCGGACCGTATGCAGGTCCACTGGGATCATGGATCGCCGGATGTGGACCTCTACAAACTCAGCTGGGTTCCATCTGGGGGAACGGACAAAAAAGAGGTGATGAAATCCATGCTTTCTGCTTCTGGGTAGCTCCAGCTGATTTTTAAATTTGCCTTGCAACATGCGAGTGTGAAGCAAAACCGCTGTCAGACAGATCTCTCTGTATGAAAATGTTCCTCCTTTCCAGCAAAGATGTTTCATTGCATCCTTGTCATCCTTTCCACACTTGCTAATGAGTTGCATTCTCTGCTGGTCGTGGGGGCATGATCGCATTGAAAACGGCAGGTATTTTCCATTCCCAACAGGGACAGGCAAAGTGGTGGGCAGGAATGAAAAACTTGGAGATCTGGAAAAACTCAATTGGGTGGGATGAGCTCTTTAAACCATAACCTGCAAAAACATAAGCACATTCTTTCCGAATTGCATTACTGTACTACACCGTGATCAGAAAGCTGCTTTCCGCATGGACCATATGCTCCTTAGTATGACGATGTTGGGCTCAGTTGACCCACTCAAAGAAGAGCATTGGCACAATGACCCAAAACAGTCCAAATTAGTTTATTCCTTCAATTTAATTTTCTGCAGAAATACTCCACATGACCACTAGGGAATGCCACTGGGAAAGGCGGCTGCAGCCAAGGGCTGGAAAAGGATTTAAGGTCATTGTGGCCCCTGAGTGATATCAAATTCAAACAACCATATTTAATTAAGGGAATCAGTTTTCAGAAAACAAATTGGTTTCATGCACTGAACCTATCTTGACCTTCGCTTTATGCCTATTCTTCCAGATAATTATAAATGGGAATGAGACCAGCCAGGTTTTAGATCACCTGAATCCTGACACCTTATACAATGTTTCCCTGACTGCAATCTACCCAGACAAGACGGAAAGTGACAAAGTCTCAGACTCCGAGCGTACATGTAAGTCTGTAGTATAGAAAAATCTCCATTAGTCTTTTCTACCCCCTTACCATTTATCTTCAAATATTGAAAAGAGGACTAAGTGACATGGAAGCACATGCTGCATATTGTGATGTGCAGCAGATCATAATGTCCTTCAGGATGGGCTGTGAGATTAGTATGTTCCCCTGGGTTCTCTGCTTCTGCTGCAGCAAAGTGTATGAGGGCAGGCTGAGGGACTTGAGGCTGTTTTCGTTATAGAGAAGAAGGTTAAGAGGTGTCTTAATTGAGGCATACAAGATGATCAGAGGATTAGATAGAGTGGACAGTGAGAGCCTTTTTCTTTAAAAAATTTCAAGTACCCAATTCATTTCTTCCAATTAAGGGACAATTTATCATGTTCAATTCTCCTACCTTGCACGTTTTTGGGTTGTGGGCGTGAAACCCTCAAAACAAACCCCAGAGTCAGGCTCGAACCTGGGACCTCGGCGCCGTGAGACTGCAGTGCTACCACTGCGCCACCGTGCTGCCCTTGTGAGAGCCTTTTTCTTAGGATGGTGATGGTAGCACGAGAGGACACAGCTTTAAATTGAGGAGAGATCGATATATGACAGATGTCAGAGGTAGGTTCTTTACTCAGAGAGTAGTAAGGGCGTGGAATTCCCTGCCTGCAACAGTAGTGGACTCGCCAACATTAAGGGCATTGGATAAACATATGGACGATAAGGGAATCGTGTAGATCAGCTTTAGAGTGGTTTCACAGGTTGGCGCAACACCAAGGGCTGAAGGGCCTGGACTGCGCTGTAATGTTGTATGGTCTATGTTCTTTTTTTTTTAAATATATTTTATCGAAAATTTATCGATCACAATTTTTTCCCCTTACACATGAAACATAGGATAAAAAAAAAAAAATTTAACAGTACATGTAACATAATAACCGCAGTCTAATAACAAGTAACGAACCAACATGGTAATCTAATCAATTAACATAAAATAAAACTTTTCCCTCCCCCCTCCCCCCCCCCCCCCCTTCCCCCCTGGGTTGCTGCTGCTGATCATCTGTCTTCCCTCGAACGTTCCCCTAGGTAGTCGAGGAATGGCTGCCACCGCCTGGTGAACCCTTGAGCCGATCCTCTCAGCGCAAACTTCATCTGCTCCAGTTTTATGAACCCCGCCATATCGTTTATCCAGGCCTCCAATCCGGGGGGTTTCGCTTCCTTCCACATGAGTAAAATCCTACGCCGGGCTACTAGGGACACAAAGGCCACGACATCGGCCTCTTTCGCCTCCTGCACTCCCGGCTCATCCGCAACTCCAAATAAAGCTAACCCCCAGCCTGGCTTGACCTGGACCTTCACCACCTTCGAAATCACTCCCGTCACTCCCCTCCAATACCCCTCCAGTGCCGGGCACAACCAAAACATATGTGTGTGGTTTGCCGGGCTTCCGCCGCATCTCCCACACTTGTCCCCCACTCCGAAGAACCTGCTCAACCTTTCTCCCGTTATGTGTGCTCTATGTAGCACCTTAAATTGAATCAGGCTAAGCCTGGCACACGAGGAAGAGGAATTTACCCTGCTTAGGGCATCAGCCCACATACCCTCCTCTATCTCCTCCCCGAGCTCTTCTTCCCACTTTCCTTTTAGTTCGCCCACCAGCTCCTCCCCCTCTTCTCTCATCTCTCGGTATATCTCTGACACCTTGCCCTCCCCGACCCACACCCCCGAGAGCATTCTATCCTGGATCCCCTGTGTCGGGAGCAATGGAAATTCCCTCACCTGTTGTCTTGTGAACGCCCTCACCTGCATATACCTAAAAAAAATTCCCCGGGGCAGCTTATACTTTTCCTCCAACGCTCCCAAGCTCGCAAACGTCCCGTCTATAAATAAATCTCCCACCCTCCTAATTCCCAACTGGTGCCAGCTCTGGAATCCTCCATCCATCCTCCCTGGGGCAAACCTATGGTTGTTCTTGATTGGGGACCCCACCAGGACTCCCAGCACACCTCTCTGTCGCCTCCACTGTCCCCAGATATTTAATGTTGCCGCCACCACAGGGTTCGTGGTAAATTTTTTAGGTGAGATCGGTAGCGGCGCCGTCACCAGCGCCTCTAGACTCGTCCCTTTACAGGACTTTCTCTCCAGTCTTTTCCACGCCGCTCCCTCTCCCTCTATCATCCATTTACGGATCATCGCCACATTGGCGGCCCAATAGTAGTCGCCCAAATTCGGCAGCGCCAGTCCCCCTCTGTCTCTGCTACGTTGTAAGAACCCCCTCCTTACCCTCGGGACTTTCCCTGCCCACACGAAGCTCGTGGTGCTCCTGTCTATTTTTTTAAAGAAGGCCTTAGTAATTAGTATAGGGAGACATTGGAATACAAATAGGAACCTCGGGAGGACCATCATCTTTACTGCCTGCACTCTGCCCGCCAATGTCAGTGGCTGCATGTCCCACCTCTTGAAGTCCTCTTCCATTTGTTCTACCAATCGTGTCAGACTAAGTCGGCGCAAGGTTCCCCAGCTCCTGGCGATCTGAATCCCCAGGTATCGGAAGTTTCTTTCCACTTTCCTTAGAGGCAGGCCTTCTATCCCTCTACTCTGGTCCCCAGGGTGTATCACGAAAAGTTCACTCTTCCCCATGTTAAGCCTATATCCCGAGAAATCTCCGAACTCCCTCAATATCTGCATGACCTCTGTCATCCCCCCCACTGGGTCCGTCACATACAACAGTAGGTCATCCGCGCAGAGCGACACTCGGTGTTCTTCTCCCCCTCTAATCACCACTCTCCATTTCCTGGAGTCTCTCAGCGCTATGGCCAGTGGTTCAATTGCCAACGCGAACAGTAATGGAGATAGCGGGCATCCCTGTCTTGTTCCCCTGTATAGTCGGAAATACTCCGATCTTTGCCAACCCGTGACCACACTTGCCGTTGGGGCCCCATAAAGGAGTTTGACCCAGCTAATAAACCCGTTTCCGAACCCGAACCTCCTTAGCACCTCCCATAGGTACCTCCCACTCCACCCTGTCAAATGCCTTCTCTGCATCCATTGCCGCCACTATCTCTGCCTCCCCCTCTACTGGGGGTCTATGTTCTTAAGTGCCTGGGGAGATTTTACAGCATTAAATGCAAGTTATTGGTGAACAGTGCCAGTATCTCAAATCTTTGCTCATATGGCATCCCTTCCCTCACCATTGCTACTTGTCAGATTCTGTTACATTTCTGCTCCATGTGCACATTTATGGTCTCATTCTTCTCACACAGTGGTTCGCCCAGCACCATCAAACCTACACTTCTCGAACATCAGTGCGGACCATATGCAGGTCCACTGGGATCATGGATCGCCAGATGTGGACCTCTACAAACTCACCTGGGTTCCATCTGGGGGAACGGACAAAAAAGAGGTGATGAAATCCATGCTTTCTGCTTCTGGGTAGCTCCAGCTGATTTTTAAATTTGCCTTGTAACATGCGAGTGTGAAGCAAAACCGCTTTCAGACAGATCTCTCTGTATGAAAATGTTCCTCCTTTCCAGCAAAGATGTTTCATTGCATCCTTGTCATCCTTTCCACACTTGCGAATGAGTTGCATTATCTGCTGGTGGTGGGGGCATGATCGCATTGAAAACGGCAGGTATTTTTCATTCCCAACAGGGACGGGCAAAGTGACGGGCAGGACTGGAAAATTTGGAGATCTGCCAAAACTCAATTGGGTGGGATGAGCTCTTTAAACCATAACCTGCAAAAACATAAGCACATTCTTTCCGAATGGCATTACTGTACTACACCGTGATCGGAAAGCTGCTTTCCGCATGGACCATATGCTCCTTAGTATTAAGATGTTGGGCTCAGTTGACCCACTCAAAGAAGAGCATTGGCGCAATGACCAAAACAGTCCAAATTAGTTTATTCCTTCAATTTAATTTTCTGCAGAAATACTCCACATGACCACTAGGGAATGCCACTGGGAAAGGTGGCTGCAGCCAAGGGCTGGTAAAGGATTTTAAGGTCATTGTGGCCCCTGAGTGATATCAAATTCAAACACCCCCATTTAATTAAGGGATTCAGTTTTCAGAAAACAAATTGGTTTCATGCACTGAACCTATCTTGACCTTCGATTTATGCCTATTCTTCCAGATGATTATAAATGGGAATGAGACCAGCCAGCTTTTAGATCACCTGAATCCTAACACCTTATATAATGTTACCCTTACTGCCATTTACCCAGACAAGACGGAAAGTGATGACGTCTCAGCCTCCGAGCGTACATGTAAGTCTATTGTATATAAAAATCTCCATTGGTCTTTTCTACTCCCTTACCAGTTATCTTCAAAGATTGAAAAGAGGACAAAGTGACACGGAAAGCACATGCTGCATATTGTGATGTGCAGCAGATCATAATGTCCTTCAGGATGGGCCGACGGATTAGTATGTTCCCCTGGGTTCTCTGCTTCTGCTGCAGCAAAGTGTATGAGGGAAGGCTGAGGGACTTGGGGCTGTTTTCGTTAGAGAGAAGAAGGTTAAGAGGTGCCTTAATTGAGGCATACAAGATGATCAGAGGATTAGATAGAGTGGACAGTGAGAGCCTTTATCTTAAATAAATTTAAAGTACCCGAATCATTTTTTCCAATTAAGGGGTAATTTAGCATGTTCAATTCACCTACCTTGCACATCTTTGGGTTGTGGGCGTGAAACCCTCAAAACACGGGGAGAATGTGCAAACTCCACACGGAGAGTGACCAAGAGCCAGGATCGAACCTGGGACCTCGGCGCCATGAGACTGCAGTGCTACCACTGCGCCACCGTGCTGCCCTTGTGAAAGCCTTTTTCTTCGGATGGTGATGGTAACACGTGGGGACACAGCTTTAAATTGAGGAGAGATAGATATATGACAGATGTCGGAGGTCGGTTCTTTACTCAGAGAGTAGTAAGGGCGTGGAATTCCCTGCCTGCAACAGTAGTGGACTCGCCAACATTAAGGGCATTGGATGAACATATGGACAATAAGGGAATAGTGTGGATGGGTTTTAGAGTGGTTTCATCGGTTGGCGCAACACCGAGGGCCGAAGGGCCTGGACTGCGCTGTAATATTCTATGGTCTATGTTCTTAAGTACCTCGGGAGATTTTACTGCATAAAAGACACAATATAAATGCAAGTTATTGGCGAACAGTGCCAGTATCTCAAATCTTTGCTCATATGGCCTCCCTTCCCTCACCATTTCTACTCTGTCAGATTCTGTTACATTTCTGTTCCATGTGCACATTTATGGTCTCATTCTTCTCACACAGTGGTTGGCCCAGCACCATCAAACCTACACTTCACGAACATCAGTGCGAACAGTTTGCAGCTCCACTGGGAACATGGAACGCCGGCTGTGGAGCTCTACAAACTCACCTGGGTTCCATCTGGGGGAACGGACAAAAAAGAGGTGATGAAATCCATGCTTCCTGCTTCTGGGTAGCTCCAGCTGATTTTTAAATTTGCCTTGCAACATGCGAGTGTGAAGCAAAACCGCTGTCAGACTGATCTCTCTGTATGAAAATGTTCCTCCTTTCCAGCAACGATGTTTCGTTGCATCCTTGTCATCCTTTCCACACTTGCTAATGAGTTGCATTCTCTGCTGGTCGTGGGGGCATGATCGCATTGAAAACGGCAGGTATTTTCCATTCCCAACAGGGACAGGCAAAGTGACGGGCAGGACTGGAACATTTGGAGATCTGCCAAAACTCAATTGGGTGGGATGAGCTCTTTAAACCATAACCTGCAAAAACATAAGCACATTTTTTCCGAATGGCATTACTGTACTACACCGTGATCAGAAAGCTGCTTTCCGCATGGGCCATATGCTCCTTAGTATTAAGATGTTGGGCTCAGTTGACCCACTCAAAGAAGAGCAATGGCGCAATGACCAAAACAGTCCAAATTAGTTTATTCCTTCCATTTAATTTTCTGCAGAAATACTCCACATGACCACTAGGGAATGCCACTGGGAAAGGCGGCTGCAGCCAAGCGCTGTTAAAGGATTTTAAGGTCATTGTGGCCCCTGAGTGGTATCAAATTCAAACACCCCCATTTAATTAAGGCAATCAGTTTTCAGAAAACAAATTGGTTTCATGCACTGAACCTATCTTGACCTTTGCTTTATGCCTATTCTTCCAGATGATTATAAATGGGAATGAGACCAGCCAGGTTTTAGATAACCTGAAACCTGACACCTTATATAATGTTACCCTTACTGGCATCTATGCAGACAAGACTGAAAGTGACGAAGTCTCAGTCTCCGAGAGTACATGTAAGTCTGTAGTATATAAAAATCTCCATTAGTCTTTTCTACCCCCGTACCAATTATCTTCAAATATTGAAAAGAGGACAAAGTGACATGGAAAGCACATGCTGCATATTGTGATGTGCAGCAGATCATAATGTCCTTCAGGATGGGCTGTGGGATTAGTATGTTCCCCTGGGTTCTCTGCTTCTGCTGCAGCAAAGAGTATGAGGGAAGGCTGAAGGACTTGAGGCTGTTTTTGTGAGAGAGAAGAAGGTTAAGAGGTGACTTAATTGAGGCATACAAGATGATCAGAGGATTAGATAGAGTGGTCAGTGAGAGTCTTTTTCTTTTTATAAATTTACGGCACCCAATTCATTTTTTTCAATTCAGGGGCAATTTAGCATGTTAAATTCACTTACCTTGCACATCTTTGGGTTGTCGGGGCGAAACCCACGCAAACACAGGGAGAATGTGCAAACTCCACACGGAGAGAGATCCAGAGCCAGGATCGAACCCGGGACCTCGGCGCCGTGAGACTGCTGCGCTACCACTGCACCACCGTGCTGCCCTTGTGAGATCCTTTTTCTTAGGATGGTGATGGTAGCACGAGGGGACATAGCTTTAAATTGAGGAGAGATAGATATATGACAGATGTCAGAGGTAGGTTCTTTACTCAGAGAGTAGTAAGGGCGTGGAATTCCCTGCCTGCAACAGTAGTAGACTCGCCAACATTAAGGGCATTGGATAAACAGATCGACGATGAGGGAATAGTGTAGATCGGCTTTAGAGTGGTTTCACAAGTCGGCGCAACACCGAGGGCCGAAGGGCCTGGACAGCGCTGTAATGATCTATGTTCTTTAGTGCCTCGGGCGATATTACTGCATTAAAGGAACTATGTAAATGCATGTTATTGGCGAACAGTGCTAGTATCTCAAATCTTTGCTCATATGGCCTCCCTTCCCTCACCATTTCTACTCTGTTAGATTCTGTTACATTTCTGCTCCATGTGCACATTTATGGTCTCATTCTTCTCACACAGTGGTTCCCCCAGCACCATCAAACCTACGCTTCTCGAACATCAGTGCGGACAGTATGCAGATCCACTGGGATCATGGATCGCCGGATGTGGAGCTCTACAAACTCACCTGGGTTCCATCTGGGGGAACGGACAAAAAAGAGGTGATGAAATCCATGCGTTCTGCTTCTGGGTAGCTCCAACTGATTTTTAAATTTGCCTTGCAACATGCGAGTGTGAAGCAAAACCGCTGTCAGACAGATCTCTCTGTATGAAAATGTTCCTCCTTTCCAGCAAAGATGTTTCATTGCATCCTTGTCATCCTTTCCACACTTGCTAATGAGTTGCATTCTCTGCTGGTGGTGGGGGCATGATCGCATTGAAAACGGCAGGTATTTTCCATTCCCAACAGGGACAGGCAAAGTGACGGCAGGAATGGAAAATTTGGCGATCGGCCTAAACTGAATTGGGTGGGATGAGCTCTTTAAACCATAACCTGCAAAAACATAAGCACATTCTTTCCGAATGGCATTACTGTACTACACCGTGATCAGAAAGCTGCTTTCCGCATGGACCATATGCTCCTTAGTATTAAGATGTTGGGCTCAGTTGACCCACTCAAAGAAGAGCATTGGTGCAATGACAAAAACAGTCCAAATTAGTTTATTCCTTCAATTTAATATTCTGCAGAAATACTCCACATGACCACTAGGGAATGCCACTGGGAAAGGTGGCTGCAGCCAAGGGCTGGTAAATGATTTAAGGTCATTGTGGCCCCTGAGTCATATCAAATTCAAACATCCCCATTTAATTAAGGGAATCAGTTTTCAGAAAACAAATTGGTTTCATGCACTGAACCTATCTTGACCTTCGCTTTATGCCTATTCTTCCAGATGATTATAAATGGGAATGAGACCAGCCAGGTTTTAGATAACCTGAATCCTGACACCTTATACAATGTTTCCCTTACTGCCATCTACCCAGACAAGACGGAAAGTGACGAAGTCTCAGACTCCGAGCGTACATGTAAGTCTGTAGTATAGAAAAATCTCCATTAGTCTTTTCTACCCCCTTACCAGTTATCTTCAAATATTGAAAAGAGGACAAAGTGACATGGAAAGCACATATCGTGATGTGCAGCAGAACATAATGTCCTTCAGGATGGGCTGTGGGATTAGTATGTTCCCCTGGGTTCTCTGCTTCTGTGCAGCAAACTGTAAGAGGGAAAGCTGAGGGACGTGAGGCTGTTTTCGTCAGAGAGAAGAAGGTTAAGAGGTGACCTAATTGAGGCATACAAGATGATCAGAGGATTAGAAAGGGTGGACAGTTAGAGCCTTTTTCTTTTTATTAATTTACAGCACCCAATTCATTTTTTCCAATTAAGGGGTAATTTAGCATGTTCAATTCGCTTACCTTGCACATTTTGGGTTGTGGGGGCGAAACCCTCAAAACACAGGGAGAATGTGCAAACTCCAAGCGGAGACTGACCCAGAATCTGGATCGAACCCGGGACCTCGGCTCCGTGAGACTGCAGTGCTACCACTGCGTCACCGTGCTGCCCTTGTGAGAGCCTTTTTGTTCGGATGGTGATGTCTAGCACGAGGGGACACAGCTTTAAACTGAGGAGAGATAGATATATGACAGGTGTCAGAGGGAGGTTCTTTACTCAGAGAGTAGTACGGGTGTGGAATTCCCTGCCTGCAACAGCAGTGGACTCGCCAACATTAAGGGCATTGGATAAACATTTGGACGATAAGGGAACAGTGTAGATCGGCTTTAGAGTGGTTTCACAGGTCGGCGCAACACCGAGGGCCGAAGGGCCTGGACTGCGCTGTAATGTTCTGTGTTCTATGTTCTTTTTGCAAGGGCCACGAAGACTCCAGCACGAGTTTTAAGGATACAAAGTAATAACATTTATTTACTATAACATATATACATAACAGTAGCAGTAACTTCCCTTGCTACATACTCCTTCCTCCTGGTTCCTGAACTGGCCAGCTTATTTATACTAGGAGTTTACTAGTGTGTTCTCCGCCGCCGTCATTGGGGAAGATCATACTCCCACAGGATTGTGGGATAGTCATGAGTCCCCAGCCAATGGTAAGTAGGCAGGTTATAACATCCCACCCCCCAAAGTCCAAGGAATCCACCGAAGACCCTGGCGGAGGGCGTCGGACTCGTTTGGCCGCAGGCGGGATGCCATTTGCATGCGGCGCTGGATCAGGCGGCGTGTAACGAGATGGAGACCGGCGCTTCCGTGATGAACGGCGCGGTTGTACATCCACGGCCCGTGGACCCGAGGATTCCCCCTCTGATGCATCCTGTGTCTCCATCTCGGAGTCAGAGTCTGCTGCCTCCGTCATGTCAGCGTCTCTATCTCCATTCGGTCCCGTAACGACCTGCGCAGGCTTCGAGTGAGGCACCAGTGGAAGATTGTGAGGACTACCTTCCCTTGTTTCTGGTCTTTGCCGCTGTTGAAATGAGCTCCGGGGGCGGGGAATCTTTTGAGGGGATGATCGTCTGGACCGAACTTGGTCTACATGTTTTCGCTGGAGACCACCCTGGGCTTGCACTTGGTAAGATATAGGGCCTGTTTGGCGAAAGATTACGCCAGGAACCCATTGGGCACCACCAGCAAAACTCCGCACGAATACTGGGTCACCGGGCGCAAACTGCCGAATCGGACGATGCCGAGAAAATCCCTGTCCCTGCCGTTCTTGTGTGCGGTGTACTTTTGCGCCAATGTCCGGGAAAACCATACTAAGGTGGGTGCGAAGTCTCCGACCCATTAGGGGTTCTGCGGGAGCTACCCCAGTCACTGCATGGGGGGTGGTCCTGTACATAAACAAAAACCGAGCCAGTCTCGTGTCCATTGATCCGGAAGACTGCTTCTTTAGGCCTCTTTTGAATGTCTGCACTGCCAACTCTGCCAACCCATTTGAAGCCGGGTGGTAAGGGGCAGTGCGGATATGGCGGATGCCGTTCATTTTTGTGAACCTAGCAAACTCCTCACTCGTGAATGGAGTGCCATTATCAGTGACCAGCACCTCGGGGAGGCCATGCATACTAAATGATAATCGCATCTTTTCAATTGTTGCGCAGGATGTTGTCCCCTGCATCTTATGCACCTCTAGCCATTTGGACTGGGCGTTAATTAGTAGAAGGAACATGGATCCTTGAAAAGGGCCTGCGAAATCTGCATGCAAGCGTGCCCAAGGCCGCCCTGGCCATTCCCAGTGATGTAGGGGCGCGGCCGGCGGAAGCTTCCGATGCTCCTGGCAAATGGAGCAGTTTTGGGCCACCTTCTCAATGTCGGTGTCGAGGCCTGGCCACCAGACATAACTCCGGGCCAACATTTTCATTTTGGTCACGCCTGGATGCCCATTGTGCAAGTCTGATAGTATCAGCTCCTGGCCTTTTTCCGGGACAATCACACGCGTCTCCCACAAGAGGATGCCGTCTTCCACGCTGAATTCTGACAGCTTGGAGGAAAATGCCAGCAACTCGCCTGGGAGCTGCCTATGCTGCCCACCATACAGGACTATGTGCCGAACCTTTGACAGGACTGGCTCCGTCTGGGTCCACTCACGGATCTGTGATGCCATAACAGGCAAGGTGTCCATAAAATTTAGGGTTGCAACCACCTCACCGGTCGTGGGGGTCGACATGGGGCCGGTCGATAAAGGCAATCGGCTCAGTGCGTCGGCATTTGCTATCTGCGTACCTGGTTTGTGCTCCAGAGAATACTCGTATGCAGCAAGCAACAAAGTCCAGCGCTGGATCCGTGCAGAAGCAATGGGCGGTATTGGCTTATCCTCTCTGTAGAGTCCCAGCAGGGGCTTATGATCAGTCACGATAGTGAAATGGCGGCCGTACACATACTGGTGGAAGCGTTTCACCGCAAAAACCACTGCCAGGCCCTCCTTCTCGATCTGCGTGTACTTTTTCTCCGCTGCAGTCAATGTGCGGGAGGCGAAAGCTATCGGTCGCTCAGTCCCGTTCTCCATCTTGTGGGACAGGACGGCCCCAATACCATGCGGGGATGCATCACATGTGACGAGCAAAGGCTTTCCCGGATCATAGTGGGTTAGTAACCCAGACGACGACAATTGTTGCTTTACCCGCCGGAAAGCGGTTTCTTGCGGCTGACCCCAAACCCAGGTGTGATTTTTCTTTAGCAGCAGGTGCAAAGGGGCCAGCGTAGTTGCCAGATTCGGGAGGAACTTCCCGTAATAGTTTACGAGACCGAGAAAAGAATGAAGATGAGAAGTGTCAGTCGGGGTGGGGGCACGTTGAATTGCACGCACCTTCTCTGCGACGGGGTGTAGACCTTCGCGGTCCACCCGATAACCTAGGTAGACTACTTCCTTTGCCTGAAATATGCACTTTGTGCGACGTAAACGGACTCCAGCCTCCGAAAGGCGTCTAAGGACAGCCTCCAGATTTTCCAAATGTTCTTGCTCCGACGTCCCTGTAATCAAAACGTCATCTAGGTAGACAGCCACACGTGGTAAACCTCTCAAAATGCTCTCCATAACACGTTGAAAAATTGCGCAGGCAGAGGACACTCCAAAGGGCAACCGTGTATATTCATACAGGCCCCGGTGTGTATTAATCGTTACATATGGTCGGGAGGCAGGGTCCAGCTCCAACTGCAGGTAGGCGTGACTCATATCTAATTTTGTGAATGAGAGTCCACCTGCAAGTTTCGCGTAGAGATCCTCTATGCGAGGCATTGGATATCGGTCGAGTCGGGAAACCGTATTCGCTGTAAGTTTATCGTCGCCACACAAGCGAACTGTGGCATCTGGCTTCATTACTGGTACAATTGGTGCTGCCCAGTCAGCAAAACGGACGGGCCTGATAATACCCAAACTCTCCAAACGAGTGAGCTCCCCTTCTACCTTCTCGAGCAAGGCGTAAGGCACTGGGCGCGCCCGGAAATAGCGCGGCGTGGCTCCTGGTTCAACTTGGATATGGGCTACGGCCCCTTTTATTTTCCCCAAACCAGGCTGGAATACCTCTCGGTATCGTCCTAGCACCTCAGTCAACCCTTCAGAAAATGTTTGGAGGATGTGCTGCCATTGCAACCGCAACTGGCGCAACCAGTCCCGACCCAACAGGCTGGGCCCATGGCCGCGCACCACGATAAGTGGGAAACGCCCCTCCTGGCGTCCAGAGACAACAGGGGTCATTGTAGTTCCTGCAATGTCCAGTGGTTCCCCCGTGTAGGTGGCCAACCTGGCCTGTGAGTTGGTTAATGTAAGGGTCTGTATACCCTGCTTGATGCGGTCGAATGTCCTCTGGGCATCACGGAGACCGCTGCGCCAGTAACCAACTCCACCTCAAGCGGGTGGCCATTGACCCGTACTGTCACCTTAATGGGGGCCACGCAGGGAGCTGCCACACAATGCAGCTGCAGGCAGTCATCCTCCGTCTCCACGTCCTCAGGAGTAGTCGCCGCAGGTTCATCCACATGGAAGGTACGGCCTCTGGGCTGGTCCCAGTTACGGCCCCTGGGCTGGTCCCAGTTTCGGTCGGAACGACGGCGCCTCTGGGGTCCCCAGGACCGCCGTCCGCGACGGGGTTGGCGCCTACAAGTCTGACACAGACATGGCTCCTCATCCATTGGCTCTGGAGAAGGCTCCCTTCGAGGAGGAATGTCCGATGGCCACTGGCGTCGGTCTGGACGTTGCCTCGCCCAAGGTACCGCAGGAGTGCGGGGGGACGTTTTTGGACGGAAAGGGTTGCGCCCCAAGGCATGCACTTCCATTCCCTGTAGCTCCTGTACTCCTCGCTCTGCGCTCTCTCGGGACAAGACTATTTGAATGGCCTGTTGCAAAGTCAATGTTGGCTCCGCTAACAACTTTCTCTGGGTTGCTGCGTGGTTAATACCGCAAACCAAACGGTCAAGAAACATTTCTGACAAGGTCTCACCATAGTCACAGTACTCCACAATCCTGCGTAGCCTGGATAGAAAATCGGCAAGGGATTCTCCAGGGGTCCTCTCAGCGGTATTAAACCGGTAACGCTGGACTATCATGGACGGGGTTGGGTTAAAGTGTTACCCCACTATATTCACAAGTTCATCAAACATTTTGGTGTCCGGCGCAGCTGGGTACGTAAGGCTCCTAATCACGCCAAACGTATGCGGGCCACAGGCGGTGAGCAATATGACCACCTGGCGCTCGTTTTCGGTGATATTGTTTGCCCGGAAATAGTAACGCATCCATTGTGTGTACTGTTCCAGCTTTCCAGCGCAGCATCAAAAACATCCAAACGTCCATACAGAGGCATGGTATAATAGAAAACAACTTCCAACCTGTATCCAACAAAAATCCAGGGAGGTGGCTTCAGCAGTGTAGACAGCTATTCACTTTTACCTTCGTCGCCAGTTTTGTAAGGGCCACGAAGAATCCAGCACGAGTTTTAAGGATACAAAGTAATATCATTTATTTACTATAACATATATACATAACAGTAGCAGTAACTTCCCTTGCTACATACTTCTTCCTGCTGGTTCCTGAACTGGCCAGCTTATTTATACTGGGAGTTTACTAGTGGTTTCGACGACCCCCCTCATTGGGGAAGCTCATACTCCCACAGGATTGTGGGATAGTCATTAGTCCCCAGCCAATGGAAAGTAGGCAGGTTATAACAGTTCATAAGTGCCTCGGGAGATTTTACAGCATTAAAAACAAATAAAGAACAAAGAAATGTACAGCACAGGAACAGGCCCTTCGGCCCTCCAAGCCCGTGCCGACCATGTTGCCCGACTAAACTACAATCTTCTACACTTCCTGGGTCCGTATCCCTCTATTCCCATCCTATTCATGTATTTGTCAAGATGCCCCTTAAATGTCACTATCGTCCCTGCTTCCACCACCTCCTCCAGTAGCGAGTTCCAGGCACCCACTACCCTCTGCGTAAAAAACTTGCCTCGTACATCTACTCTAAACCTTGCCCCTCTCACCTTAAACCTATGCCCCCTAGTAATTGACCCCTCTACCCTGGGGAAAAGCCTCTGACTATCCACTCTGTCTATGCCCCTCATAATTTTGTATACCTCTATCAGGTCTCCCCTCAACCTCCTTCGTTCCAGTGAGAACAAACCGAGTTTATTCAACCGCTCCTCATAGCTAATGCCCCCATACCAGGCAACATTCTGGTAAATCTCTTCTGCACCCTCTCTAAAGCCTCCACATCCTTCTGGTAGTGTGGCGACCCGAATTGAACACTATACTCCAAGTGTGGCCTAACTAAGGTTCTATACAGCTGCAACATGACTTGCCAATTCTTATACTCAATGCCCCGGCCAATGAAAGCAAGCATGCCATATGCCTTCTTGACTACCTTCTCCACCTGTGTTGCCCCTTTCAATGACCTGTGTACCTGTACTCCTAGATCTCTTTGACTTTCAATACTCTTGAGGGTTCTACCATTCACTGTATATTCCCTTCCTGCATTAGACCTTCCAAAATGCATTACCTCACATTTGTCCGGAATAAACTCCATCTGCCATCTCTCTGCCCAAGTGTCCAAACAATCTAAATCCTGCTGTATCCTCCAACAGTCCTCATCGCTATCCGCAATTCCACCAACCTTTGTGTCGTCTGCAGACTTACTAATCAGACCAGTTACATTTTCCTCCAAATCATTTATATATACTACAAAGAGCAAAGGTCCCAGCACTGATTCCTGTGGAACACCACTGGTCACAGTCCTCCAATGAGAAAAGCATCCTTCCATTGCTACTCTCTGCCTTCTATGGCCTAGCCAGTTCTGTATCCACCTTGCCAGCTCACCCCTGATCCCGTGTGACTTCACCTTTTGTACTAGTCTACCATGAGGGACCTTGTCAAAGGCCTTACTGAAGTCCATATAGACAACATCCACTGCCCTACCTGCATCAATCATCTTAGTGACCTCCTCGAAAAACTCTATCAAGTTAGTGAGACACGACCTCCCCTTCACAAAACCGTGCTGCCTCTCACTAATACGTCCATATGCTTCCAAATGGGAGTAGATCCTGTCTCGAAGAATTCTCTCCAGTAATTTCCCTACCACTGAAGTAAGGCTCACCGGCCTGTAGTTCCCGGGATTATCCTTGCTACCCTTCTTAAACAGAGGAACAACATTGGCTATTCTCCAGTCCTCCGGGACATCCCCTGAAGACAGCGAGGATCTAAAGATTTCTGTCAAGGCCTCAGCAATTTCCTCTCCAGCCTCCTTCAGTATTCTGGGGTAGATTCCATCTGGCCCTGGGGACTTATCTACCTTAATATTTTTTAAGACACCCAACACCTCGTCTTTTTGGATCTCAATGTGACCCAGGCTATCTACACACCCTTCTCCAGACTCAACATCTACCAATTTCTTCTCTTTGGTGAATACTGATGCAAAGTATTCATTTAGTACCTCGCCCATTTCCTCTGGCTCCACACATAGATTCCCTGGCCTATCCTTCAGTGGGCCAACCCTTTCCCTGGCTACCCTCTTGCTTTTTAGGTACGTGCAAAAAGCCTTGGGATTTTCCTTAACCCTATTTGCCAATGACTTTTCATGACCCCTTCTAGCCCTCCTGACTCCTTGCTTAAATTCCTTCCTACTTTCCTTATATTCCACGCAGGCTTCGTCTGTTCCCAGCCTTTTAGCCCTGACAAATGCCTCCTTTTTCTTTTTGACGAGGCCTACAATATCTCCCGTCATCCATGGTTCCCGAAAATTGCCGTATTTATCCTTCTTCCTCACAGGAACATGCCGGTCCTGAATTCCTTTCAACTGCCACTTGAAAGCCTCCCACATGTCAGATGTTGATTTGCCCTCAAACATCCGCCCCCAATCTATGTTCTTCAGTTCCCGTCTAATATTGTTATAATTAGCCTTCCCCCAATTTAGCACATTCATCCTCGGACCACTCTTATCCTTGTCCACCAGTACTTTAAAACTTACTGAATTGCGGTCACTGTTACCGAAATGCTCCCCTACTGAAACATCTACCACCTGGCCGGGCTCATTCCCCAATACCAGGACCAGTACCGCCCCTTCCCTAGTTGGACTGTCTACATATTGTTTTAAGAAGCCCTCCTGGATGCTCCTTACAAACTCCGCACCGTCTAAGCCCCTGGCACTAAGTTTGTCCCAGTCAATATTGGGGAAGTTGAAATCTCCCATCACCACAACCCTGTTGTTTTTACTCTTTTCCAAAATCTGTCTACCTATCTGCTCCTCTATCTCCCGCTGGCTGTTGGGAGGCCTGTAGTAAACCCCCAACATTGTGACTGCACCCTTCTTATTACTGATCTCTACCCATACAGCCTCACTGCCCTCTGATGTGTCCTCTCGCAGTACAGCTGTGATATTCTCCCGAACCAGTAGCGCAACTCCGCCTCCCCTTTTACATCCCCCTCTATCCCGCCTGAAACATCTAAATCCTGGAACGTTTAGCTGCCAATCCTGCCCTTCCCTCAACCAGGTCTCTGTAATGGCAACAACATCATAATTCCAAGTACTAATCCAAGCTCTAAGTTCATCTGCCTTACCCGTAATACTTCTTGCATTAAAACATATGCACTTCAGGCCACCAGACCCGCTGTGTTCAGCAGCTTCTCCCTGTCTGCTCTGCCTCAGAGCCACACTGTCCCTATTCCCTAGTTCTCCCTCAATGCTCTCACCTTCTGACCTATTGCTCCCGTGCCCACCCCCCTTCCATACTAGTTTAAACCCTCCCGTGTGACACTAGCAAACCTCGCGGCCAGGATATTTATGCCTCTCCGGTTGAGATGCAACCCGTCCTTCTTATACAGGTCACACCTGCCCCGGAAGAGCTCCCAGTGGTCCAGATAATGGAAACTCTCCCTCCTACACCAGCTATTTAGCCACGTGTTTAGCTGCTCTCGCTTCCTATTTCTAGTCTCACTGGCACGTGGCACAGAGAGTAATCCCGAGATTACAACCCTAGAGGTCCTGTCTTTTAACTTTCTGCCTAGCTCCCTGAACTCCTGCTGCAGGACCTCATGCCCCTTCCTGCCTATGTCGTTAGTACCAATATGTACAACGACCTCTGCCTGTTTGCCCTCCCCCTTCAGGATGCCCTCTACCCGTTCGGAGACATCCTAGACCCTGGCACCAGGGAGGCAACATACCATCCTGGAGTCCCTTTCACGTCCACAGAAGCGCCTATCTGTGCCCCTGACTATAGAGTCCCCTATTACTATTACTCTTCTGCGCTTTGACCCTCCCTTCTGATCATCAGAGCCAGCCGTGGTGCCACTGCTCTGGCTGCTGCTGTTTTCCCCTGATAGGCTATCCCCCCCGACAGTATCCAAAGGGGTATATCTGTTCGAGAGGGGGACAACCACAGGGGATTCCTGCACTGACTGCCTGCCCTTTCTGGTGGTCACCCATTTCTCTGCCTGCACTTTGGGTGTGACCAGATTTACATAACTGCGATCTATGATGCTTTCCGCCACCTGCATGCTCCTAAGTGCATCCAATTGCTGCTCCAACCGAACCATGCGGTCTGTGAGGAGCTCCAGTTGGGTGCACTTTCTGCAGATGAAGCCATCCGGGATGCTGGGAGCCTCCAGGACCTGCCACATCTCACATTCAGAGCACAGAACCCCTCTAACTGACATTGCATCAATTAATTAAAATTAAAATTAAAAATTTTTTTTTTTTTTTGAATATATTTTTTTTAAATTTCAAAGTTACTATTAACTATCTGTTTCCTCGCACTAGATTTCTAATAGAAATGCTAAAGCAAAATATAGTACTCTCCGATCTCTGGCTTAGATGTCGCTCTAAATTATAATTAAGTAATGATGTTTAATTAGTTACCAATGCTCAATTTCTTTAAAAATTGAGTGTAGAATCCCAACCAGGCACTCAGGCCACAGCTTTTCTGTGATGTCACTTCAGTTTCATTAAAGGCAGTATATAAATGCTAGTTATTGGTGAACAGGGATAGTATCTCAAATCTTTGCTCATATTGGCCTCCCTTCCCTCACCATTTCTACTCTGTCAGATTCTGTTACATTTCTGCTCCATGTGCACATTTATGGTCTCATTCTTCTCACACAGTGGTTCGCCCAGCACCATCAAACCTACGCTTCTCGAACATCAGTGCGGACAGTATGCAGGTCCACTGGGATCATGGATCGCCGGATGTGGACCTCTACAAACTCAGCTGGGTTCCATCTGGGGGAACGGACAAAAAAGAGGTGATGAAATCCATGCTTTCTGCTTCTGGGTAGCTCCCGCTGATTTTTAAATTTGCCTTGCAACATGCGAGTGTGAAGCAAAACCGCTGTCAGACAGATCTCTCTGTATGAAAATGTTCCTCCTTTCCAGCAACGATGTTTCATTGCATCCTTGTCATTCTTTCCACACTTGCTAATGAGTTGCATTCTCTGCTGGTCGTGGGGGCATGATCGTATTGAAAACGGCAGGTATTTTTCATTCCAACAGGGACTGGCAAAGTGACGGGCAGGACTGGAAAATTTGAAGATCGGCCAAATCTCAATTGGGTGGGATGAGCTCTTTAAACCATAACCTGCAAAAACATAAGCACATTCTTTCCGAATGGCATTACTGTACTACACCGTGATCAGAAAGCTGCTTTCCGCATGGACCATATGCTCCTTAGTATTAAGATGTTGGGCTCAGTTGACCCACTCAAAGAAGAGCATTGGCGCAATGACCAAAACAGTCCAAATTTGTTTATTTCTTCAATTTAATTTTCAGCAGAAATACTCCACATGACCACTAGGGAATGCCACTGGGAAAGGCGGAAGCAGCCAAGGGCTGGTAAAGGTTTTTAAGGTCATTGTGGCCACTGAGTGATATTAAATCAAGATATTAAATCACAAGAGTGCTATTAAATTCAAACATCCCCATTTAATTAAGGGAATCAGTTTTCAGATAGCAAATTGGTTTCATGCACTGAACCTATCTTGACCTTCGCTTTATGCCTATTCTACCAGGTGATTATAAATGGGAATGAGACCAGCCAGGTTTTAGATAACCTGAATCCTGACACCTTATACAATGTTTCCCTTACTGCCATCTACCCAGACAAGACGGAAAGTGACGACGTCTCAGCCTCCGAGAGTACATGTAAGTCTGTAGTATAGAAAAATCTCCATTTGTCTTTTCTACCCCCTTACCAGTTATATTGAAATATTGAAAAGAGGAGAATGTGACAGGGAAAGCACATGCTGCATATTGTGATGTGCAGCAGAGCACAATGTCCTTCAGGATGGGCTGTGGGATTATTATGTTCCCCTGGGTTCTCTGCCTCTGCTGCAGCAAAGTGTATGAGGGAAAGCTGAGGGACTTGAGGCTGTTTTCGTTAGAGAGAAGGTTAAGATGTGTCTTAATTGAGGCAGACAAGATGATCAGAGGATTAGATAGAGTGGACAGTGAGAGTCTTTTTCTTAAATAAATTTAAGTACCCAATTCATTTTTTCCAATTAAGGGGTAATTTAGAATGTTCAATTCTCCTACCTTGCATGTCTTTGTGTTGTGGGGGTGAAACCCTCAAAACACGGGGAAAATGTGCAAACTCCACACAGAGACTGACCAAGAGCCAGGCTCGAACCTGGGACCTCGGCGCCGTGAGACTGCAGGGCTACCGCTGCGCCACCGTGCTGCCCTGGTGACTTCCTTTTTCTTCGGATGGTGATGGTAGCACGAGGAGACGCAGCTTGAAATTGAGGAGAGATAGATATATGACAGATGTCAGAGGTAGGTTCTTTACTCAGCGAGTAGCACGGGTGTGGAATTCCCTGCCTGCAACAGTAGTGGACTCACCAACATTAAGGGCATTGGACAAACATATGGACGATAAGGGAATAGTGTTGATCGGCATTAGAGTGGTTTCACAGTTCGGAGCAACACCGAGGGCCGAAGGGCCTGGACTGCGCTGTAATGTTCTATGTTCTATGTTCTTAAGTGCCTCGGGAGATTTTACAGCATTAAAGGCACTACATAAATGCAAGTTATTGGTGAACAGTGCTAGTATCTCAAATCTTTGCTCATATGGCCTCCCTTCCCTCACCATTTCTACTCTGTCAGTTTCTGTTATATTTCTGCTCCATGTGCACATTTATGATCTCATTCTTCTCACACAGTGGTTCGCCCAGGACCATCAAACCTACACTTCTCGAACATCAGTGCGGATCATATGCAGATCCACTGGGAACATGGATCGCCGGATGTGGACCTCTACAAACTCACCTGGGTTCCATCTGGGGGAACGGACAAAAAAGAGGTGATGAAATCCATGCTTTCTGCCTCTGTGTAGCTCCAGCTGATTTTTAAATTTGCCTTGCAACATGCGAGTGTGAAGCAAAACCGCTGTCAGACAGATCTCTCTGTATGAAAATGTTCCTCCTTTCCAGCAAAGATGTTTCATTGCATCCTTGTCATCCTTTCCACACTTGCTAATGAGTTGCATTCTCTGCTGGTCGTGGGGGCATGATCGCATTGAAAACGGAAGTTATTTTCCATTCCAAACAGGGACAGGCAAAGTGACGGGCCGGACTGGAATGTTTGGCGATCTGCCAAAACTCAACTGGGTGGGATGAGCTCTTTAAACCATAACCTGCAAAAACATAAGCACATTCTTTCCGAATGGCATTACTGTACTACACCGTGATCAGAAAGCTGCTTTCCGCATGGACCATATCCTCCTTAGTATTAAGATGTTGGGCTCAGTTGACCCATTCAAAGAAGAGCATTGGCGCAATGACCAAAACAGTCCAAATTAGTTTATTCCTTCAATTTAATTTTCTGCAGAAATACTCCACATGACCACTAGGGAATGCCACTGGGAAAGGTGGCTGCAGCCAAGGGCTGGTAAAGGATTTAAGGTCATTGTGGCCCCTGAGTGATATCAAATTCAAATACCCCCATTTAATTAAGGCAATCAGTTTTCAGAAAACAAATTGGTTTCATGAACTGAACCTATCTTGACCTTTGCTTTATGCCTATTCTTCCAGATGATTATAAATGGGAATGAGACCAGCCAGGTTTTAGATCACCTGAATCCTAACACCTTATATAATGTTTCCCTTACTGCCATCTACCCAGACAAGACGGAAAGTGACGAAGTCTCAGACTCCGAGCGTACATGTAAGTCTGTAGTATATAAAAATCTCCATTCGTCTTTTCTACTCCCTTACCAGTTATCTTCAAATCTTGCAAAGAGTACAAAGAGACATGGAAAGCACATATCGTTGTGTGCAGCAGATCAGAATGTCCTTCAGGATGGGCTGTCGGATTAGTATGTTCCCCTGGGTTCACTGCTTCTGCTGCAGCAAAGTGTATGAGGGAAAGCTTAGGGACTTAAGGCTGTATTCGTTAGAGAGAAGAAGGTGAAGAGGTAACTTAATTGAGGCATACAAGATGGTCAGAGGATTAGATAGAGTGGACAGTGAGAGCCTTTTTCTTAAATAAATTTAAAGTACCCAATTCATTTTTTCCAATTAAGGGGCAATTTAGAATATTCAATCCACCTACTTTGCACATCTTAGGGTTGTGGGGGCAAAACCCACGTGTACACAGGGAGAATGTGCAAACTCCACACGGAAAGTGGCCAAGAGCCAGGCTCGAACCTGGGACCTCGGTGCCTTGAGACTGCAGTGCTACCACTGCGCCACCGTGCTGCCCTTGTGAGAGCCTTTTTCTTCGGATGGTGATGGTAGCACGAGGGGACACAGCTTTAATTGAGGAGAGATAGATATATGACAGATGTCAGAGGTCGGTTCTTTACTCAGAGATTAGTAAAGGCGTGGAATTCCCTGCCTACAACAGTAGTGGACTCACCAACATTAAGGGCATTGGGTGAACATATGGACGATAAGGGAATAGTGTAGATCGGCTTTAGGGTGGTTTCATCGGTTGGCACAACACCAAGGGCCGAAGGGCCTGGACTGTGCTGTAATGTTCTATGTTCTATGTTCTTAAGTGCCTCGGGAGATTTTGCAGCATTAAAGGTACTGTATGAATGCAAGTTATTGGCGAACAGTGCTAGTATCTCAAATCTTTACTCATATGGCCTCCCTTCCCTCACCATTTCTACTCTTTCAGATTCTGTTACATTTCTGCTCCATGTGCACATTTATGGTCTCATTCTTCTCACACAGTGGTTGGCCCAGCACCATCAAACCTACACTTCACGAACATCAGTGCGAACAGTTTGCAGCTCCACTGGGAACATGGAACGCCGGCTGTGGAGCTCTACAAACTCACCTGGGTTCCATCTGGGGGAACGGACAAAAAAGAGGTGATGAAATCCATGCTCTCTGCTTCTGGGTAGCTCCAGCTGATTTTTAAATTTGCCCTGCAACATGCGAGTGTGAAGCAAAACCGCTGTTAGACAGATCTCTCTGTATGAAAATGTTCCTCCTTTCCAGCAAAGGTGTTTCATTGAATCCTTGTCATCCTTTCCACACTTGCTAATGAGATGCATTCTCTGCTGGTCGTGGGGGCATGATCGCATTGAAAACGGCAGTTATTTTCCATTCCCAACAGGGACAGGCAAAGTGACGGGCAGGACTGGAAAATTTGGAGATCTGCCAAAACTCAATTGGGTGGGATGAGCTCTTTAAACCATAACCCGCAAAAACATAAGCACATTCTTTCCGAATGGCATTACTGTACTACACCGTGATCAGAAAGCTGCTTTCCGCATGGACCATATGCTCCTTAGTATTAAGATGTTGGGCTCAGTTGACCCACTCAAAGAAGAGCATTGGCGCAATGACCAAAACAGTCCAAATTAGTTTATTCCTTCCATTTAATTTTCTGCAGAAATCCTCCACATGACCACTAGGGAATGCCACTGGGAAAGGCGGCTGCAGCCAAGGGCTGGAAAAGGATTTAAGGTCATTGTGGCCCCTGAGTGATATCAAATTAAAACATCCCCATTTAATTTAGGGAATCAGTTTTCAGAAAACAAATTGGTTTCATGCACTGAACCTATCTTGACCTTCGCTTTATCCCTATTCTTCCAGATGATTATAAATGGAAATGAGACCAGCCAGGTTTTAGATAACCTGAATCCTGACACCTTATATAATGTTACCCTTACTGGCATCTATGCAGACAAGACGGAAAGTGACGAAGTCTCAGCCTCCGAGAGTACATGTAAGTCTGTAGTACATAAAAATCTCCATTCGTCTTTTCTACCCCCTTACCAATTATCTTCAAATATTGAAAAGAGGACAAAGTGACATGGAAGCACATGCTGCATATTGTGATGTGCAGCAGATCATAATGTCCTTCAGGATGGGCTGTGGGATTACTATGTTCCCCTGGGTTCTCTGCTTCTGCTACAGCAAAGTGTACGAGGGAAGGCTGAAGGACTTGAGGCACTTTTTGTGAGAGAGAAGAAGGTTAATAGGTGACTTAATTGAGGCATACAAGATAATCAGAGGATTAGATAGAGTGGACAGTGAGAGTCTTTTTGCTTTTATAAGTTTAAAGCACCCAATTCATTTTTTCCAATTCAGGGGCAATTTAGCATGTTCAATTTACTTACCTTGCACATCTTTGGGCTGTCGGGGCGAAACCCACGCAAACACGGGAAGAATGTGCAAACTCCACAGAGAGAGAGAGACGCAGAGACAGGATCGAACCAGGGACCTCAGCGCCGTGAGACTGCAGTGCTACCACTGCGCCACCGTGCTGCCCTTATGAGAACCTTTTTCTTCGGATGGTGATGGTAGCACGAGGGGACACAGCTTTAAATTGAGGGGAGATAGATATATGAAAGATGTCAGAGGTAGGTTCTTTACTCAGAGAGTAGTAAGGGCGTGGAATTCCCTGCCTGCAACAGTAGTGGACTCGCCAACATTAAGGGAATTGGATAAAAATATGGACGATAAGGGAATAGTGTAGATCGGCTTCAGAGTGGTTTCACAGGTCGGTCAACACCAAGGGCCGAAGGGCCTGGACAGCGCTGTAATGTTCTATGTTCTTAAGTGCCTCGGGAGATTTTACTGCATTTAAGGCACTATATAAATGCATGTTATTGGCGAACAGTGCTAGTATCTCAAATCTTTGCTCATATGGCCTCCCTTCCCTTACCATTTCTACTCTGTCAGATTCTGTTACATTTCTGCTCGATGTGCACATTTATGGTCTCATTCTTCTCACACAGTGGTTCCCCCAGCACCATCAAACCTACACTTCTCGAACATCAGTACGAATAGTATGCAGATTCACTGGGATCATGGATCGCCGGATGTGGCCCTCTACAAACTCAGCTGGGTTCCATCTGGGGGAACGGACAAAAAAGAGGTGATGAAATCCATGCTTTCTGCTTCTGGGTAGCTCCAGCTGATTTTTAAATTTGCCTTGCAACATGCGTGTGTGAAGCAAAACCGCTGTCAGACAGATCTCTCTGTATGAAAATGTTCCTCCTTTCCAGCAACGATGTTTCAATGCATCCTTGTCATCCTTTCCACACTTGCTAATGAGTTGCATTCTCTGCTGGTCGTGGGGGCATGATCGCATTGAAAACGGCAGGTATTTTTCATTCCAACAGGGACAGGCAAAGTGATGGGCAGGAATGGAAAATTTGGTGATCGGCCAAAACTCAATTGGGTGGGATGAGCTCTTTAAACCATAACCTGCAAAAACATAAGCACATTCTTTCCGAATGGCATTACTGTACTACACCGTGATCAGAAAGCTGCTTTCCGCATGGACCATATGCTCCTTCGTATTAAGATGTTGGGCTCAGTTGACCCACTCAAAGAAGAGCATTGGCGCAATGACCAAAACAGTCCAAATTTGTTTATTCCTTCAATTTAAATTTCTGCAGAAATACTCCACATGACCACTAGGGAATGCCACTGGGAAAGGTGGCTGCAGCCAAGGGCTGGTAAAGGATTTTAAGGTCATTGTGGCCCCTGAGTGATATCAAATTCAAACATCCCCATTTAATTAAGGGAATCAGTTTTCAGAAAACAAATTGGTTTCATGCACTGAACCTATCTTGACCTTCGCTTTATGCCTATTCTTCCAGATGATTATAAATGGGAATGAGACCAGCCAGGTTTTAGATAACCTGAATCCAGACACCTTATATAATGTTTCCCTTACTGCCATCTACCCAGACAAGACGGAAAGTGACGAAGTCTCAGACTCCGAGCGTACATGTAAGTCTGTAGTATACAAAAATCTCCATTCGTCTTTTCTCCTCCCTTACCAGTTATCTTCAAATATTGAAAAGAGGACAAAGTGACACGGAAAGCACATGCTGCATATTGTGATGTGCAGCAGATCATAATGTCCTTCAGGATGGGCTGTGGGGTTAGTATGTTCCCCTGGGTTCTCTGCTTCTGCTGCAGCAAAGTGTAAGAGGGAAAGCTGAGGGACTTGAGGCTGTTTTCGTCAGAGACAAGAAGGTTAAGAGGTGACTTAATTGAGACATACAAGTTGATCATAGGATTAGATAGAGTGGACAGTGAGAGCCTTTTTCTTTTTATAAACTTAAATTACCCAATTCATTTTTTCCAATTAAGGGGTACTTTAGCATGTTCAATTCACTTACCTTGCAAATTATGGGTTTGGGACCTCAACCCACACAAACACAGGAAGAATGTGCAAACTCCACACGGAGAGTGACCAAGAGACAGGCTCGAACCTGGGACCTCGGCGCCGTGAGACTGCAGTGCTTCCACTGTGCCACCGTGATGCCCTTGTGAGAGTCTTTTTCTTCGGATGGTGATGGTAGCACGAGGGGACACAGCTTTAAATTAAGGAGAGATAGATATATGACAGATGGCAGAGGTAGGTTCTTTACTCAGAGAGTAGGAAGGGCGTGGAATTCCCTGCCTACAACAGTAATGGACTCGCCAAAATTAAGGGCATTGGATCAACATATGGACGATAAGGGAATAGTGTCGATCGGTTTTAGAGTGGTTTCACAGGTCGGCACAACACCGAGGGCCGAAGGGCCTGGACTGTGCTGTAATGTTCTATGTTCTATGTTCTTAAGTGCCTCGGGAGATTTTACTGCATTAAAGGCACTATATAAATGCAAGTTATTGGCGAACAGTGCTAGTATCTCAAATCTTTACTCATATGGCCTCCCTTCCCTCACCATTTCTACTCTGTCGGATTCTGTTACATTTCTGCTCCATGTGCACATTTATGGTCTCATTCTTCTCACACAGTGGATCGCCCAGCACCATCAAACCTACGCTTCTCGAACATCAGTGCGAACAGTATGCAGATCGACTGGGATCATGGATCGCCGGATGTGGACCTCTACAAACTCACCTGGGTTCCATCTGGGGGAACGGACAAAAAAGAGGTGACGAAATCCATGCTTTCTGCTTCTGGGTAGCTCCAGCTGATTTTTAAATTTGCCTTGCAACATGCGAGTGTGAAGCAAAACCGCTGTCAGACAGATCTCTCTGTATGAAAATGTTCCTCCTTTCCAGCAAAGATGTTTCATTGCACCCTTGTCATCCTTTCCACGCTTGCTAATGAGTTGCATCCTCTGCTAGTCGTGGGGGCATGATCGCATTGAAAACGGCAGGTATTTTTCATTCCAACAGGGACAGGCAAAGTGATGGGCAGGAATGGAAAATTTGGTGATCGGCCAAAACTCAATTGGGTGGGATGAGCTCTTTAAACCATAACCTGCAAAAACATAAGCACATTCTTTCCGAATGGCATTACTGTACTACACCGTGATCAGAAAGCTGCTTTCCGCATGGGCCATATGCTCCTTCGTATTCAGATGTTGGGCTCAGTTGACCCACTCAAAGAAGAGCATTGGCGCAATGACCAAAACAGTCCAAATTAGTTTATTCCTTCAATTTAAATTTCTGCAGAAATACTCCACATGACCACTAGGGAATGCCACTGGGAAAGGTGGCTGCAGCCAAGGGCTGGTAAAGGATTTAAGGTCATTGTGGCCCCTGAGTGATATCAAATTCAAACATCCCCATTTAATTAAGGCAATCAGTTTTCAGAAAACAAATTGGTTTCATGCACTGAACTTTCTTGACCTTCGCTTTATGCCTATTCTTCCAGATGATTATAAATGGGAATGAGACCAGCCAGGTTTTAGATAACCTGAATCCAGACACCTTATATAATGTTTCCCTTACTGCCATCTACCCAGACAAGACGGAAAGTGACGAAGTCTCAGACTCCGAGCGTACATGTAAGTCTGTAGTATACAAAAATCTCCATTCGTCTTTTCTACTCCCTTACCAGTTATCTTCAAATATTGAAAAGAGGACAAAGTGACACGGAAAGCACATGCTGCATATTGTGATGTGCAGCAGATCATAATGTCCTTCAGGATGGGCTGTGGGATTAGTATGTTCCCCTGGGTTCTCTGCTTCTGCTGCAGCAAAGTGTAAGAGGGAAAGCTGAGGGACTTGAGGCTGTTTTCGTCAGAGACAAGAAGGTTAAGAGGTGACTTAATTGAGACATACAAGATGATCATAGGATTAGATAGAGTGGACAGTGAGAGCCTTTTTCTTTTTATAAACTTAAATTACCCAATTCATTTTTTCCAATTAAGGGGTACTTTAGCATGTTCAATTCACTTACCTTGCAAATTATGGGTTTGGGACCTCAACCCACACAAACACAGGAAGAATGTGCAAACTCCACACGGAGAGTGACCAAGAGACAGGCTCGAACCTGGGACCTCGGCGCCGTGAGACTGCAGTGCTTCCACTGTGCCACCGTGATGCCCTTGTGAGAGTCTTTTTCTTCGGATGGTGATGGTAGCACGAGGGGACACAGCTTTAAATTAAGGAGAGATAGATATATGACAGATGGCAGAGGTAGGTTCTTTACTCAGAGAGTAGGAAGGGCGTGGAATTCCCTGCCTACAACAGTAATGGACTCGCCAAAATTAAGGGCATTGGATCAACATATGGACGATAAGGGAATAGTGTCGATCGGTTTTAGAGTGGTTTCACAGGTCGGCACAACACCGAGGGCCGAAGGGCCTGGACTGTGCTGTAATGTTCTATGTTTTATGTTCTTAAGTGCCTCGGGAGATTTTACTGCATTAAAGGCACTATATAAATGCAAGTTATTGGCGAACAGTGCTAGTATCTCAAATCTTTACTCATATGGCCTCCCTTCCCTCACCATTTCTACTCTGTCGGATTCTGTTACATTTCTGCTCCATGTGCACATTTATGGTCTCATTCTTCTCACACAGTGGATCGCCCAGCACCATCAAACCTACGCTTCTCGAACATCAGTGCGAACAGTATGCAGATCGACTGGGATCATGGATCGCCGGATGTGGACCTCTACAAACTCACCTGGGTTCCATCTGGGGGAACGGACAAAAAAGAGGTGACGAAATCCATGCTTTCTGCTTCTGGGTAGCTCCAGCTGATTTTTAAATTTGCCTTGCAACATGCGAGTGTGAAGCAAAACCGCTGTCAGACAGATCTCTCTGTATGAAAATGTTCCTCCTTTCCAGCAACGATGTTTCATTGAATCCTTGTCATCCTTTCCACACTTGCTAATGAGTTGCATTCTCTGCTGGTCGTGGGGGCATGATCGCATTGAAAACGTCAGTTATTTTCCATTCCCAACAGGGACAGGCAAAGTGACGGGCAGGACTGGAAAATTTGGAGATCTGCCAAAACACAATTGGGTGGGATGAGCTCTTTAAACCATAACCTGCAAAAACATAAGCACATTCTTTCCGAATGGGATTACTGTACTACACCGTGATCAGAAGGCTGCTTTCCGCATGGACCATATGCTCCTTAGTATTAAGATGTTGGGCTCAGTTGACCCACTCAAAGAAGAGCTTTGGCGCAATGACCAAAACAGTCCAAATTAGTTTCTTCCTTCAATTTTATTTTCTGCAGAAATACTCCACATGGCCACTAGGGAATGCCACTGGGAAAGGTGGCTGCAGCCAAGGGCTGGTAAAGGATTTTAAGGTCATTGTGGCCACTGAGTGGTATCAAATTCAAACACCCCCATTTAATTAAGGGAATCAGTTTTCAGAAAACAAATTGGTTTCATGCACTGAACCTATCTTGACCTTCGCTTTATGCCTATTCTTCCAGATGATTATAAATGGGAATGAGACCAGCCAGGTTTTAGATAACCTGAATCCTGACACCTTATACAATGTTTCCCTGACTGCAATCTACCCAGACAAGACGGAAAGTGACGAAGTCTCAGACTCCGAGCGTACATGTAAGTCTGTAGTATAGAAAAATCTCCATTAGTCTTTTCTACCCCCTTACCAGTTATCTTCAAATATTGAAAAGAGGACAAAGTGACATGGAAGCACATGCTGCATATTGTGATGTGCAGCAGATCATAATGTCCTTCAGGATGGGCTGTGAGATTAGTATGTTCCACTGGGTCCTCTGCTTCTGTTGCAGCAAAGAGTATGAGGGAAGGCTGAAGGACTTGAGGCTGTTTTCGTCAGAGAGAAGAAGGTTAAGAGGTGTCTTAATTGAGGCATACAAGATGATCAGAGGATTAGATAGAGTGGACAGTGAGAGCATTTTTCTTAAATAAATTTAAAGTACCCAATTCATTTTTCACAATTAAGGGTAATTTAGCATGTACAATTCTCCGACCTTGCACATCTTTGGGTTGTGGGGGTGAAACCCTCAAAACACAGGGAGCATGTGCAAACTCCACACGGAGAGCGTCCCAGAGCCAGGATCAAACTCGGGACCTTGGTGCCGTGAGACTGCAGTGCTACCACTGCGCCACCGTGCTGCTCTTGTGGGAGCCTTTTTCTTCGGGTGGTGATGGTAGCACAGCTTTAAATTGAGAGAGAGATAGATATATGACAGATGTCAGAGGTCGGTTCTTTACTCAGAGAATAGTAAGGGCGTGGAATTCCCTGCCTGAAACAGTAGTGGACTCGCCATCATTAAGTGCCTTGTATAAACATATGGACGATAAGGGAATAGTGTAGATCGGCTTCAGAGTGGTTTCACAGGTCGGCGCAACACCGAGGGCCGAAGGGCCTGGACTGCGCTGTAATGTTCTATATTCTATGTTCTTAAGGGCCTCGGGAGATTTTACTGCATTAAAGGCACTATATTAATGCAAGTTATTGGCGAACAGTGCTAGTATCTCAAATCTTTGCTTATATGGCCTCCCTTCCCTCACCATTTCTACTCTGTCAGATTCTGTTACATTTCTGATCCATGTGCACATTTATGGTCTCATTCTTCTCACACAGTGGATCGCCCAGCACCATCAAACCTACGCTTCTCGAACATCAGTGCGAACAGTATGCAGATCGACTGGGATCATGGATCGCCGGATGTGGACCTCTACAAACTCAGCTGGGTTCCATCTGGGGGAACGGACAAAAAAGAGGTGATGAAATCCATGCTTTCTGCTTCTGGGTAGCTCCAGCTGATTTTTAAATTTGCCTTGCAACATGCGAGTGTGAAGCAAAACCGCTGTCAGACAGATCTCTCTGTATGAAAATGTTCCTCCTTTCCAGCAAAGATGTTTCATTGCATCCTTGTCATCCTTTCCACACTTGCTAATGAGTTGCATTCTCTGCTGGTCGTGGGGGCATGATCGCATTGAAAACGGCAGGTATTTTTCATGCCCAACACTGACAGGCAAAGTGACGGGCAGGACTGGAAAATTTGGAGATCTGCAAAAACTCAATTGGGTGGGATGAGCTCTTTAAACCATAACCTGCAAAAACATAAGCACATTCTTTCCGAATGGCATTACTGTACTACACCGTGATCAGAAAGCTGCTTTCCGCATGGGCCATATGCTCCTTAGTATTAAGATGTTGGGCTCAGTTGACCCACTCAAAGAAGAGCATTGGCGCAATGACCAAAACAGTCCAAATTAGTTTATTCCTTTAATTTAATTTTCTGCAGAAATACTCCACATGACCACTAGGGAATGCCACTGGGAAAGGCGGCTGCAGCCAAGGGCTGGAAAAGGATTTTAATGTCATTGTGGCCCCTGAGTGATATCAAATTCAAACACCCCCATTTAATTAAGGGAATCAGTTTTCAGAAAACAAATTGGTTTCATGCACTGAACCTATCTTGACCTTCGCTTTATGCCTATTCTTCCAGATGATTATAAATGGGAATGAGACCAGCCAGGTTTTAGATAACCTGAATCCTGACACATTATACAATGTTTCCCTTACTGCCATCTACCCAGACAAGACGGAAAGTGACGAAGTCTCAGACTCCGAGCGTACATGTAAGTCTGTAGTATATAAAAATATCCATTAGTCTTTTCTACCCCCGTACCAATTATCTTCAAATATTGAAAAGAGGACAAAGTGACATGAAAAGCACAGGCTGCATATTGTGATGTGCAGCAGAGCACAATGTCCTTCAGGATGGGCTGTGGGATTAGTATGTTCCCCTGGGTTCTCTGCTTCTGCTGCAGCAAAGTGTATGAGGGAAGGCTGAGGGACTTGAGGCTATTTTCGTTAGAGAGAAGAAGGTTAAGAGGTGTCTTAATTGAGGCATACAAGATGATCAGAGGATTAGATAGTGGACAGTGAGAGCATTTTCCTTAAATAAATTTAAAGCACCCAATTCATTTTTTTCAATTAAGGGTAATTTAGCATGTACAATTCTCCTACCTTGCACATCTTTGGGTTGTGGGGGTGAAACCCTCAAAACACAGGGAGAATGTGCAAACTCCACACGGAGAGCGTCCCAGAGCCAGGATCAAACCCGGGACCTCGGTGCCGTGAGACTGCAGTGCTACCACTGCGCCACCGTGCTGCTCTTGTGGGAGCCTTTTTCTTCGGGTGGTGATGGTAGCACGAGGGGACACAGCTTTAAATTGAGAGAGAGATAGATATATGACAGATGTCAGAGGTAGGTTCTTTACTCAGAGAGTAGTATGTGTGTGCAATTCCCTGCCTGAAACAGTAGTGGACTCGCCATCATTAAGTGCATTGGATAAACATATGGACGATAAGGGAATAGTGTAGATCGGCTTCAGAGTGGTTTCACAGGTCGGCGCAACACCAAGGGCCGAAGGTCCTGGACTGCGCTGTAATGTTCTATATTCTATGTTCTTAAGTGCCTCGGGAGATTTTACAGCATTAAAGGCACTACATAAATGCAAGTTATTGGCTAATAGTGCTAGTGTCTCAAATCTTTGATCATATGGCCTCCCTTACCTCACCATTTCTACTCTGTCAGATTCTGTTACATTTCTGCACCAGGTGCGCATTTATGGTCTCATTCTTCTCACACAGTGGATCGCCCAGCACCATCAAACCTACGCTTCTCGAACATCAGTGCGAACAGTATGCAGATCGACTGGGATCATGGATCGCCGGATGTGGACCTCTACAAACTCAGCTGGGTTCCATCTGGGGGCACGGACAAAAAAGAGGTGATGAAATCCATGCTTTCTGCTTCTGGGTAGCTCCAGCTGATTTTTAAATTTGCCTTGCAACATGCGAGTGTGAAGCAAAACCGCTGTCAGACAGATCTCTCCGTATGAAAATGTTCCTCCTTTCCAGCCAAGATGTTTCATTGAATCCTTGTCATCCTTTCCACACTTGCTAATGAGTTGCATTCTCTGCTGGTCGTGGGGGCATGATCACATTGAAAACGGCAGGTATTTTCCATTCCCAACAGGGACAGGCAAAGTGATGGGCAGGAATGGAAAATTTGGAGATCTGCAAAAACTCAATTGGGTGGGATGAGCTCTTTAAACCATAACCTGCAAAAACATAAGCACATTCTTTCCGAATGGCATTACTGTACTACACCGTGATCAGAAAGCTGCTTTCCGCATGGACCATATGCTCCTTAGTATGACGATGTTGGGCTCAGTTGACCCACTCAAAGAAGAGCATTGGCGCAATGACCAAAACAGTCCAAATTAGTTTATTCCTTCAATTTAATTTTCTGAAGAAATACTCCACATGACCACGAGGGAATGCCACTGGGAAAGGTGGCTGCAGCCAAGGGCTGGTAAAGGATTTTAATGTCATTGTGGCCCCTGAGTGATATCAAATTCAAACACCCCCATTTAATTAAGGGAATCAGTTTTCAGAAAACAAATTGGTTTCATGCACTGAACCTATCTTGACCTTCGCTTTATGCCTATTCTTCCAGATGATTATAAATGGGAATGAGACCAGCCAGGTTTTAGATAACCTGAATCCTGACACCTTATACAATGTTTCCCTTACTGCCATCTACCCAGACAAGACGGAAAGTGACGAAGTCTCAGACTCCGAGCGTACATGTAAGTCTGTAGTATATAAAAATATCCATTAGTCTTTTCTACCCCCTTACCAATTATCTTCAAATATTGAAAAGAGGACAAAGTGACATGGAAGCACATGCTGCATATTGTGATGTGCAGCAGAGCACAATGTCCTTCAGGATGGGCTGTGGGATTAGTATGTTCCCCTGGGTCCTCTGCTTCTGCTGCAGCAAAGTGTAAGAGGGAAAGCTGAGGGACTTGAGGCTATTTTCGTTAGAGAGAAGAAGGTTAAGAGGTGTCTTAATTGAGGCATACAAGATGATCAGAGGATTAGATAGAGTGGACAGTGAGAGCATTTTTCTTTAAAAAATTTTAAGTACCCAATTCATTTTTTCCAATTAAGGGGTAATTTAGCATGTTCAATTCTCCTACCTTGCACATCTTTGGGTTGTGGGGGTGAAACCCTCAAAACACGGGGAGAATGTGCAAACTCCACGCGGAGAGTGACCCAGAGCCAAGCTCAAACCTGGGACCTCGGCGCCGTGAGACTGCAGTGCTACCACTGCGCCACCGTGCTGCCCTTGTGAGACCCTTTTTCTTCGGATGGTGATGGTAGCACGAGGGGACACAGCTTTAAATTGAGGGGAGATAGATATATGACAGATGTCAGAGGTAGGTTCTGTCATGATATTCAAACACACACATCATGATAGACACACCAACAGACAAATCAGAACACACAACACCACAACCAATCACAGACAAGGACAGGGACAGTATAAAAGGACAAACACGACACCTGGTGGCCAGTATTAGCTGGAGACCAGTACAATGACAGACCTGTTACACTACACACTCAGGGAGACACCACGTGCAGAGTATCCAGAACGAATTGTATATAGAAGTTGAAATAAAATAGAGTTGTACCAAATACAACTGTGTTGGTGCATCTGTGCATCAGAGCACCCAACACCACATGGTACAGGGGTGGATCGATACCTGCTAGCATACCTCAGTGTTCAGAGTCAACCAGCAGTACCCAGGCAAGATGTATTGGCTCCCGGTTCCGCAGGCGTTCAAATGCCACGGCGATCTCCGCGAAAACTGGCGGCGATTCCGGCAAGTGTTTGAATTATTCCTGGTGGCAGCTGAACTCAAAGACCTGGATGATAATGAAAAAATTGAATTTCTCCTCACCATCGTTGGTGCAAGAGCAAAAGAAATCTTCACAAGGTTCAGGTTCTTCAGGAGGCAACATTGGTACTATTACCAGGCAGTCCTGGACAAATTCGCCCAGTACTGTGAGGAAAACGCACTCCAATCGGCAAGTAAAGGTAAGAAAAGCGGCAGTACTCACCTCGTGGCCGGGATCCCGGAGCCCGAAATCCCGGGCCTGAGAGAGGGCTGGGTCGAGGTCGGTGGCCATCTTGCTAAAGGTATCACGCTAGCACAGTTGCGCGAGCAGTGCGCAGAACCGGAAGTTTCGTTTGCGCATGCGCGAGATGCTGCGCATGCGCAGTCAAGAAAACGGCCATCGGTAAAGGAACAGCGATCTGACCATGTGCAGTCGCTTCCTACGTGCTACATACCGAGCGTCAGGATGTCAGAGGCCCCAGACCGCACCAATTTAAAGGGGAAACGTCCCAAATCCAATTTAAAAGGGAAGCGTCCCAAATCAAAGAAACAAAAATCTGTTAAAGCTGTAAAACAACCTTCCCTCACCTGGAATGACAGCACATTGCCGCAAATTGACCCAAGAGATGAATTTGACCTCCGAAGAACCCTGCAACAAGCAGTTACCTACGCACAAACCGATGATTCCGACCTCGAATACTTCGATACCGATCTTTACATTTTTTCTGGACCTCGCGAGCCCAATGACAGCTCCATGGTCCTGGACGACTATGACTCGCACGAACCTTTCGTGTTGCACATTGGCGGCCCCCACATTGAATCCGACGCAGATGAGGATTCACTTTTCGGATCTGAGGATCTTCAACCCAGCAGATATGACGTCCCAACTCATCAGTGCCGGATGATGCTGCAGCCTGACATTAACAGACAGGGAGCGGTGCAAGCCCACAGAGAGCGGCCTGCTGCCACACAGAGCGTGGTCCACGTCCCGCTCAGCGTTCCCGACTCTATGAAAGAAGACATGCAAGACTCCAGAGCACAGTCCTTGCACGAACAAGAAGTGACACCAGCGTCACAAGACTCCACAGCAAGCTCGTGGACAGACTCCACAATTGCAGAAACGCAAGACTCCAGAGCGCAGTCCTTGCATGAACGAACACGAAGTGACTCCAGTGTCACAAACCTCCACAGAGAGCTCGTGGACAGCCTCCACGATAGAAGAAATGCTTGACTCCGATGCGCAGTCCTGGCAGGAACAAGACCATGAGGGTCTAGCAACCTCTCCTGACCAACCAGCGGCAGACGATGCAAGTCTGCCATGCTCACGTGAACAACAAGAAGGCTATAACAGCCTACCACGCTCCACTGCACAGCAGCATGACCATAATGGTCTCTCATGCTACAATGAAGGGCACAGCGCTGATGACTGTTCAAGCCCAACTGAAGACAAGCCAAAGGAATCTCCTCTTCCAAGCCCGAAGGAAAAAGGTTTATGCGCTGACCTTCAGGATCATTATAGCCGAACAGAGATTAATAATGCTGCACGGTCACAGAAGGGTGCTGAGGATTTGCTAAATAAATTACTTGTATGTTTAACTTGCAAGGAGCAGACTGAGAATTGCCAGTGTTTTAGTACGGATAAAAAAAATGGACAAGACATTGATCCTCAGTTAATGGAAATAACACAACCTGAATCATACCTACAGCAGGGACAAATGTCTCCCTTCAACACAACACCATGAAGTCCCAACTTCGGAGACCAGCAGTTAGTCAGTAATGACTCTTCAAACCTTGAGGGGAACATTAACTGCATTGAATCTATACACACTCCACTGATAAATGAGCAGAACATTGGAGCAAGAATCCTGAGGACACCGACATCGAGTAGTCAGATAAAGAAATTAAAACCCGCAGCAGTTTCAAGTGAACCAATTGTGCTTTCCAGTGATGGTGAAGATGCAGATAAGGTCGACCCGATTATCCATTGTACCACACTAACCCCAGAGATTAAGCAGTTATGTCTGGGGAGTAGAATGTGGGCAATTGAGAACAGTAAAAGAGAGACTGTGACTATGCCAGTCCCAGCAAAATCAGACCCAGAGACTATGAAGGCATGTACATTAGACAAAGATACATATGAGGTAACTGAGAAGAAAATTGAAACGGAATGTTCTTTGGAAAATAGTACAATGTCGAAAGAAACATTGGATCCTACATTCGAGGCCATACATATGGGAGAATTTGAGGGTAATAAACAAGGTTCTGCAATGTCTGGGGGCAGATTTAAAATTCCAAAGAAGAAAAGCCCAAATGAAGGACAACGGCAAGACAATGACAGTCCACCGACATGGTTTGCACCACCAGATGAAAACTCTGACAATTTACCCAACCCTAGTGAACAGCAAGCTGCTCATGAGGATCTATCCACGGGATGTGAGACGAGTGACGACAGCATCCCACTTCCCATGCATACAGAGGCACTCGACGATCACGGTGGGACCACTGACGACTGCGGTGGCGCCGCACCGCTTCCACCCTCGATGGCTCGAGCCTCTCCACTGGTCGGCGCATTCCTGCATGTTCCGACTCCAGAAGTGCAGCTTCAGGGAATCTCGGCTGCCTCCAGTGAACCTGTTGGGACTCCAGATGGGGAGCAGCCAAGCGCCGACTCTGATTTGCGCACGCCAGACCTTGCTCCGGACGGGCGGTGTCGCGGCCTCGGTGATGGCACGCTCAGGGTGACGGCGGATGCCACGGCGACAGGGAATGGATCGCGTGGCAGTCACACTGGGTCGGCAGTGGCGACCAGCACCGGCGGTCCAAGACGGATACACCAATTCGCGCCATCGCCAGACGTTGATGCAAGCAGCAATTCTCTCTCCAAGGCGACATGCTTCGATGTTTCTCTGTGGAGTCGCCCTTCCAGCACAGCATGCACGGTCTCGGCCGACTTCAACATCTGGCTCATTCATCGCCTTGCATGATATTAGTGATGGTGCCTTTTCAATGGCAACGACCCATCGGCTACAAGATGCCGTCCAGCGGCACCACCACAAACATAAAAAGAAAAAAGACTCCACCTCGTTCCTGGTATGCATGGCGGATGGATTGGTGCGTAGGCGCAATCGGCGAGCCTTGCGCCACCTTCCACGCTCGCAACTGAACCGTGCACACACGCCGGATCCTCCACTGGTTCCCAAGGATGATTTCGTGGAGCTGCCACGGATCATGCCCCTTCCGTCGCCACCCGTGGCCAGGCTTGCACATCAGCCGGTGGTTCTTGACCCACCCTTGAGGCGGTCAACCCGAATTTGTCGCACACCTTTTAGACTGGACTTAAAACACTGCTCATACGTTTAAACGTTAAACACTGCTGTATAATAACCTGTTGTTGTTTTATCGTTCCAGATATCGTTTGACCGGACCACTAGTCAAAGTTTTTTTGCATTCATGTTTTGTTATGGTACAACCTCATTAGCATGACACACCCGACATCGCCCCATGTATATAGTTACGTCGTATGCACATGCTGTAAATAACACACACACACACTCTTAGATGCACACACGACACAATTATATTTATAACCAAGTAGGCCCATATCTTTGTAAAAAGGGGCGGATGTCATGATATTCAAACACACACATCATGATAGACACACCAACAGACAAATCAGAACACACAACGCCACAACCAATCACAGACAAGGACAGGGACAGTATAAAAGGACAAACACGACACCTGGTGGCCAGTATAGCTGGAGACCAGGTCAAGAACAGACCTGTTACACTACACACTCAGGGAGACACCACGCACAGAGTATCCAGAACGAATTGTATATAGAAGTTGAAATAAAATAGAGTTGTACCAAATACAACTGTGTTGGTTCATCTGTGCATCAGAGCACCCAACACCACAGGTTCTTTGCTCAGAGAGTAATATGGGTGTGGAATTCCCTGCCTGCAACAGTAGTGGACTCGCCAACATTAAGGACATTGGATAAACAGATGGACGATAAGGGAATAATGTAGATCGGCTTTAGAGTGGTTTCACAGGTTGGCGCAACAGCAAGGGCCGAAGTGCCTGGTCTGCGCTGTAATGTTCTATGTTCTATGTTCTTAAGTGCCATGGCAGATTTTACAGCATTAAAGGCACTATATAAATGCAAGTTATTGGCGAACAGTGCTAGTGTCTCAAATCTTTGCTCACATGGCCTCCCTTCCCTCACCATTTCTACTCTGTCAGATTCTGTTACATTTCTGCTCCATGTGCACATTTATGGTCTCATTCTTCTCACACAGTGGATCGCCCAGCACCATCAAACCTACGCTTCTCGAACATCAGTGCGGACCATATGCAGATCCACTGGGATCATGGATCGCCGGATGTGGATCTCTACAAACTCAGCTGGGTTCCAGCTGGGGGAACGGACAAAAAAGAGGTGATGAAATCCATGCTTTCTGCTTCTGGGTAGCTCCAGCTGATTTTTAAATTTGCCTTGCAACATGCGAGTGTGAAGCAAAACCGCTGTCAGACAGATCTCTCTGTATGAAAATGTTCCTCCTTTCCAGCAAAGATGTTTCATTGCATCCTTGTCATCCTTTCCACACTTGATAATGAGTTGCATTCTCTGCTGGTCGTGGGGGCATGATCGCATTGAAAACGGCAGGTATTTTCCATTCCCAACAGGGACAGGCAAAGTAACGGGCAGGACTGGAACGATCTGCCAAAACTCAATTGGGTGGGATGAGCTCTTTAAACCATAACCTGCAAAAACATAAGCACATTCTTTCCGAATGGCATTACTGTACTACACCGTGATCAGAAAGCTGCTTTCCGCATGCACCATATGCTCCTTAGTATTAAGATGTTGGGCTCAGTTGACCCACTCAAAGAAGAGCATTGGCGCAATGACCAAAACAGTCCAAATTAGTTTATTCCTTCAATTTAATTTTCTGCAGAAAACTCCACATGACCACTAGGGAATGCCACTGGGAAAGGCGGCTGTAGCCAAGGGCTGGTAAAGGATTTAAGGTCATTGTGGCCCCTGAGTGATATCAAATTCAAACACCCCCATTTAATTAAGGGATTCAGTTTTCAGAAAACAAATTGGTTTCATGCACTGAACCTATCTTGACCTTCGCTTTATGCCTATTCTTCCAGGTGATTATAAATGGGAATGAGACCAGCCAGGTTTTAGATCACCTGAATCCTAACACCTTATATAATGTTTCCCTTACTGCCATCTACCCAGACAAGACGGAAAGTGACGAAGTCTCAGACTCCGAGCGTACATGTAAGTCTGTAGAATATAAAAATCTCCATTAGTCTTTTCTACCCCCTTACCAATTATCTTCAAATATTGAAAAGAGCACAAAGTGACATGGAAAGCACATATCGTGATGTGCAGCAGATCATAATGTCCTTCAGGATGGGCTGTGGGATTAGTAAGTTCCCCTGGGTTCTCTCTGCTTCTGCTGCCACAAAGTGTATGAGGGAACGCTGAGGGACATGAGGCTGTTTTCGTTAGAGAGAAGATGGTTAAGAGGTGACTTAATTGAGGCATACAAGATGATCAGAGGATTAGATAGAGTGGACAGTGAGAGCCTTTTTCTTAAATAAATTTAATGTACCCAATTTATTTTTTCCAATTAAGGGGCAATTTAGAATTTTCAATTCACCGACATTGCGCATCTTTGGGTTGGGGGGGGAAAACCCACGCAAACACGGGGAGAATGTGCAAACTCCACACGGAGAGTGACCCAGAGCCAAGTTTGAACCTGGGACCTCAGCGCCGTGAGACTGCAGTGCTACCACTGCGCCACCGTGCTGCCCTTGTGAGAGCCTTTTTCTTCGGATGGTGATGGCTAGCACGAGGGGTCACAGCTTTAAATTGAGGAGAGATAGATATATGACAGATGTCAGAGGTCGATTCTTTACTCAGAGAGTAGTAAGGGCGTGGAATTCCTTGCCTACAACAGTAGTGGTATCGACAACATTAAGGGCATTGGATAAACATATGGACGATAACGGAATAGTGTAGATGGGTTTTAGAGTGGTTTCATCGGTTGGCGCAACACCGAGGGCCGAAGGGCCTGGACTGCGCTGTAATATTCTATGTTCTACGTTCTTAAGTGCCTCGGGAGATTTTACAGCATTAAATGAACTATGTAAATGCAAGTTATTGGCGAACAGTGCTAGTATCTCAAATCTTTACTCATATGGCCTCCCTTCCCTCACCATTTCTACTCTGTCAGATTCTGTTACATTTCTGCTCCATGTACAAATTTATGGTCTCATTCTTCTCACACAGTGGTTGGCCCAGCACCATCAAACCTACACTTCACGAACATCAGTGCGAACAGTATGCAGCTCCACTGGGAACATGGAACGCCGGCTGTGGACCTCTACAAACTCACCTGGGTTCCATCTGGGGGAACGGACAAAAAAGAGGTGATGAAATCCATGCTTTCTGCTTCTGGGTAGCTCCAGCTGGTTTTTAAATTTGCCTTGCAGCATGCGAGTGTGAAGAAAAACCGCTGTCAGACAGATCTCTCTGTATGAAAATGTCCCTCCTTTCCATCAGAGATGTTTCAATGCATCCTTGTCATCCTTTCCACACTTGCTAATGAGTTGCATTCTCTGCTGGTCGTGGGGGCATGATCGCATTGAAAATGGCAGGTATTTTCCATTCCCAACAGGGACAGGCAAAGTGACGGGAATGACTGGAAAATTTGGAGATCTGCCAAAACTCAATTGGGTGGGATGAGCTCTTTAAACCATAACCTGCAAAAACATAAGCACATTCTTTCCGAATGGCATTACTGTACTACACCGTGATCAGAAAGCTGCTTTCCGCATGGACCATATGCTCCTTAGTATTAAGATGTTGGGCTCAGTTGACCCACTCAAAGAAGAGCATTGGCGCAATGAACAAAACAGTCCAAATTAGTTTATTCCTTCAATTTAATTTTCTGCAGAAATACTCCACATGACCACGAGGGAATGCCACTGGGAAAGGCGGCTGCAGCCAAGGGCTGGTAAAGGATCGAAGGTCATTGTGGCCCCTGAGTGATATCAAATTCAAACATCCCCACATCTTAAGGCAATCAGTTTTCAGAAACCAAATTGGTTTCATGCACTGAACTTATCTTGACCTTCGCTTTATGCCTATTCTTCCAGATGATTATAAATGGGAATGAGACAAGCCAGGTTTTAGATAACCTGAATCCTGACACCTTATATAATGTTACCCTTACTGGCATCTACTCAGACAAGACGGAAAGTGACGAAGTCTCAGCCTCCGAGAGTACATGTAAGTCTGTAGTATATAAAAATCTCCATTAGTCTTTTCTACCCCCTTACCAATTATCTTCAAATATTGAAAAGAGGCCAAAGTGACATGGAAGCCCATGCTGCATATTGTGATGTGCAGCAGATCATAATGTCCTTCAGGATGGGCTGTGGGATTAGTATGTTCCCCTGGGTTCTCTGCTTCTGCTGCAGCAAAGTGTATGAGTGAAGCCTGAAGGACTTGAGGCTGTTATCGTGGGAGAGAAGAAGGTTAAGAGGTGACTTAATTGAGGCAGACAAGATGATCATCGGATTAGATAGAGTGGGCAGTGAGAATCTTTTTCTTTTTATAAATTTACAGCACCTAATTCATTTTTTCCAATTCAGGGGCAATTTAGCATGTTCAATTCACTTACGTTGCACATCTTTGGTCTGTCGGGGCGAAACCCACGCAAACATGGGGAGAATGTGCAAACTCCACACGGAGAGAGACCCAGAGCCAGGATCGAACCTGGGACCTCGGCGCCGTGAGACTGCAGTGTTATCACTGGGCCACCGTGCTGCCCTTATGAGAACCTTTTTCTTCGGATGGTGATGGTAGCACAAGGGGGCACAGCTTTAAATTGAGGAGAGATAGATATATGACAGATGTCAGAGGTATGTTCTTTACTCAGAGAGTAGTAAGGGCATGGAATTCCCTGCCTGCAACAGTAGTGGACTCGCCAACATTAAGGGCATTGGATAAACAGATGGACGATAAGGGAACAGTGTAGAACGGCTTTAGAGTGGTTTCACAGGTCGGCGCAACACCGCGGGCCGAAGGGACTGGACTGCGCTGTAATGTTCTCTGTTCTTAAGTGCCTTGGGAGATTTTACAGTATTAAAGGCACTCTATGAATACAAGTTATTGGCGAACAGTGCCAGTATCTCAAATCTTTGCTCATATGGCCTCCCTTCCCTCGCCATTTCTACTCTGTCAGATTCTGTTACATTTCTGCTCCATGTGCACATTCATGGTCTTATTCTTCTCACACAGTGGTTCCCCCAGCACCATCAAACCTGCGCTTCTCGAACATCAGTGCGGACAGTATGCAGGTCCAGTGGGATCATGGATCGCCGGATGTGGCTCTCTACAAACTCAGCTGGGTTCCATCTGGGGGCACGGACAAAAAAGAGGTGATGAAATCCATGCTTTCTGCTTCTGGGTAGCTCCAGCTGATTTTTAAATTTGCCTTGCAACATGCGAGTGTGAAGCAAAACCGCTGTCAGACAGATCTCTCTGTATGAAAATGTTCCTCCTTTCCAGCAAAGATGTCTCATTGCATCCTTGTCATCCTTTCCACACTTGCTAATGAGTTGCATTCTCTGCTGGTCGTGGGCGCATGATCGCATTGAAAACGGCAGGTATTTTCCATTCCCAACAGGGACAGGCAAAGTGACGGCAGGAATGGAAAATTTGGAGATCGTCCAAAACTCAATTGGGTGGGATGAGCTCTTTAAACCATAACCTGCAAAAACATAAGCACATTCTTTCCGAATGGCATTACTGTACTACACCGTGATCAGAAAGCTGCTTTCCGCATGGACCATATGCTCCTTAGTATTAAGATGTTGGGCTCAGTTGACCCACTCAAAGAAGAACATTGGCGCAATGACCAAAACAGTCCAAATTAGTTTATTCCTTCAATTTCAGTTTCTGCAGAAATACTCCACATGACCACTAGGGAATGCCACTGGGAAAGGCGGCTGCAGCCAAGGGCTGGTATAGGATTTAAGGTCATCGTGGCCCCTGAGTGATATCAAATTCAAACACCCCCATTTAATTAAGGGAATCAGTTTTCAGAAAACAAATTGGTTTCATGCACTGAACCTATCTTGACCTTCGCTTTATGCCTATTCTTCCAGATGATTATAAATGGGAATGAGACCAGCCAGGTTTTAGATCACCTGAATCCTGACACCTTATATAATGTTTCCCTTACTGCCATCTACCCAGACAACAAGGAAAGTGACAAAGTCTCAGACTCCGAGCGTACATGTAAGTCTGTAGTATATAAAACTCTCCATTAGTCTTTTCTACCCCCTTACCAATTATCTTCAAATATTGAAAAGAGGACAAAGTGACATGAAAAGCACATGCTGCATATTGTGATGTGCAGCAGATCATAATGTCCTTCAGGATGGGCTGTGGGATTAGTATGTTCCCCTGGGTTCTCTGCTTCTGCTGCAGCAAAGTGTATGAGGAAAGGCTGAGGGACTTGAGGCTGTTTTCGTCAGAGAGAAGAAGGTTAAGAGGAGTCTTCATTGAGGCATACAAGATGATCAGAGGATTAGATAGAGTGGACAGTGAGAGCCTTTTTCGGAAATAAATTTAAAGTACCCAATTAATTTTTTCCAATTAAGGGGTAATTTAGCATGTTCAATTCTCCTAACTTGCACATCTTTGGGTTGGTGGGCCGAAACCCTCAAAACACGGGGAGAATGTGCAAAGTCCACACTGAGAGTGTCCCAGAGCCAGGATCGAACCCGGGACTTCGGCGCCGTGAGACTGCAGTGCTACCACTGCGCCACCGTGCTGCCTTCGTGAGAGCCTTTTTCTTAGGATTGTGATGGCAAGCACGAGGGGACAGAACTTTAAATTGAGGAGAGATAGATATATGACAGATGTCAGAGGTAGGTTCTTTACTCAGAGAGTAGTAAGGGCGTGGAATTGCCTGCCTGCAACAGTAGTGGACTCGCCAACATTAAGGGCATTGGATGAACATATGGACGATAAGGGAATAGTGTCGATCGGCCTTAGAGTGGTTTCACAGGTCGGTGCAACACCGAGGGCCGAAGGGCCTGGATTGCGCTGGAATGTTCTATGTTCTATGTTCTTAAGTGCCTCGGGAGTTTTTACAGCATTAAAGGCACTACATAAATGCAAGTTATTGGCGAACAGTGCTAATATCTCAAAACCTTGCTCATATGGCCTCCCTTCCCTCACCATTTCTACTCTGTTAGATTCTGTTATATTTCTGCTCCATGTGCACATTTATGGTCTCATTCTTCTCATACAGTGGTTCGCCCAGCACCATCAAACCTACGCTTCTCGAACATCAGTGCGGACAGTTTGCAGATCCACTGGGATCATGGATCGCCGGATGTGGACCTCTACAAACTCAGCTGGGTTCCATCTGGGGGAACGGACAAAAAAGAGGTGATGAAATCCATGCTTTCTGCTTCTGGGTAGCTCCAGCTGATTTTTAAATTTGCCTTGCAACATGCGAGTGTGAAGCAAAACCGCTGTCAGACAGATCTCTCTGTATGAAAATGTTCCTCCTTTCCTGCAAAGATGTTTCATTGCATTCTTGTCATCCTTTCCACACTTGCTAATGAGTTGCATTCTCTGCTGGTCGTGGGGGCATGATCGCATTGAAATCGGCAGGTATTTTCCATTCCCAACAGGGACAGGCAAAGTGACGGGCAGGACTGGAAAATTTGGAGATCTGCCAAAACTCAATTGGGTGGGATGAGCTCTTTAAACCATAACCTGCAAAAACATAAGCACATTCTTTCCGAATGGCATTACTGTACTACACCGTGATCAGAAAGCTGCTTTCCGCATGGACCATATGCTCCTTAGTATTAAGATGTTGGGCTCAGTTGACCCACTCAAAGAAGAGCATTGGCGCAATGAACAAAACATTCCAAATTAGTTTATTCCTTCAATTTAATTTTCTGCAGAAATACTCCACATGACCACGAGGGAATGCCACTGGGAAAGGCGGCTGCAGCCAAGGGCTGGTAAAGGATTTTAAGGTCATTGTGGCCCCTGAGTGATATCAAATTCAAACATCCCCATTTAATTAAGGGATTCAGTTTTCAGAAAACAAATTGGTTTCATGCACTGAACCTATCTTGACCTTCGCTTTATGCCTATTCTTCCAGATGATTATAAATGGGAGTGAGACAAGCCAGGTTTTAGATAACCTGGATTCCAACACCTTATATAATGTTTCCCTTACTGCCATCTACCCAGACAAGACGGAAAGTGACGAAGTCTCAGACTCCGAGCGTACATGTAAGTCTGTAGTATATAAAAATCTCCATTCGTCTTTTCTACTCCCTTACCAGTTACCTTCAAATATTGAAAAGAGGACAAAGTGACATGGAAAGCACATATCGTGATGTGCAGCAGATCATAATGTCCTTCAGGATGGGATGTCGGATTAGTATGTTCCCCTGGGTTCTCTGCTTCTGCTGCAGCAAAGTGTATGAGGGAAACCTGAGGGACTTGAGGCTGTTTTCGTTAGAGAGAAGAAGGTTAAGAGGTGACTTAATTGAGGCAAACAAGATGATCAGAGGATTAGATAGAGTGGACAGTGAGAGCCTTTTTCTCAAATAAATTTAAAGTACCCAATTCATTTCTTCCAATTAAAAGGTAATTTAGAATATTCAATTCACCTACTTTGGGTTGTGGGGGTGAAACCCACGCAAACACAGGGAGAATGTGCAAACTCCACACGGAGAGTGACCAAGGTCCAGGCTCGAACCCGGGATCTCGGCGCCGTGAGACTGCAGTGCTAACACTGCGCCACCGTGCTGCCCTTGTGAGAGCCTTTTTCTTCGGATGGTGATGGTAGCACGAGGGGACTCAGCTTTAAATTGAGGAGAGATAGATATATGACAGATGTCAGAGGTATGTCCTTTACTCAGAGAGTAGTACGGGTGTGGAATTCCCTGCCTGCAACAGTAATTGACTCACCAACATTAAGGGCATTGGACAAACATATGGATGATAAGGGAATAGTGCAGATGGGTTTTAGAGTGGTTTCATCGGTTGGCGCAAAACCGAGGGCCGAAGGGCCTGGATGCGCTGCAATGTTCTATGTTCTACGTTCTTAAGTACCTCGTAAGATTTTACTGCATTAAAGGCACAATTTCAATGCGAGTTATTGGTGAACAGTGCCAGTATCTCAAATCTTTGCTCATATGGCCTTCCTTCCCTCACCATTTCTACTCTGTCAGATTCTGTTACATTTCTGCTCCATGTGCACATTTATGGTCTCATTCTTCTCACACAGTGGTTGGTCCAGGACCATCAAACCTACACTTCACGAACATCAGTGCGAACAGTTTGCAGCTCCACTGGGAACATGGAACGCCGGCTGTGGAGCTCTACAAACTCAGCTGGGTTCCATCTGGGGGAACGGACAAAAAAGAGGTGATGAAATCCATGCTTTCTGCTTCTGTGTAGCTCCAGCTGATTTTTAAATTTGCCTTGCAACATGCGAGTTTGAAGCAAAACCGCTGTCAGACAGATCTCTCTGTATGAAAATGTTCCTCCTTTCCAGCAACGATGTTTCATTGCATCCTTGTCATCCTTTCCACACTTGCTAATGAGTTGAATTCTCTGCTGGTCGTGGGGGCATGATCGAATTGAAAACGGCAGGTAATTTCCATTCCCAACAGGGACAGGCAAAGTGACGGGCAGGACTGGAAAATTTGGAGATCTGCCAAAACTCAATTGGGTGAGCTGGGCTCTTTAAACCATAACCTGCAAAAACATAAGCACATTCTTTCCGAATGGCATTACTGTACTACACCGTGATCAGAAAGCTGCTTTCCGCATGGACCATATGCTCCTTAGTATTAAGATGTTGGGCTCAGTTGACCCACTCAAAGTAGAGCATTGGTGCAATGACAAAAACAGTCCAAATTAGTTTATTCCTTCACTTTAATTTTCTGCAGAAATACTCCACATGACCACTAGGGAATGCCACTGGGAAAGGTGGCTGCAGCAAAGGGCTGGTAAAGGATTTTAGGTCATTGTGGCCCCTGAGTGATATCAAATTCAAACACCCCCATTTAATTAAGGGATTCAGTTTTCAGAAAACAAATTGGTTTCATGCACTGAACCTATCTTGACCTTCGCTTTATGCCTATTCTTCCAGATGATTATAAATGGGAATGAGACCAGCCAGGTTTTAGATAACCTGGATCCTGACACCTTATATAATGTTACCCTTACTGGCATCTACCCAGACAAGACGGAAACTGACGAAGTCTCAGCCTCCGAGAGTACATGTAAGTCTGTAGTATATAAAAATCTCCATTCGTCTTTTCTACCCCCTTACCAATTATCTTCAAATATTGAAAAGAGGACAAAGTGACATGGAAGCACATGCTGCATATTGTGATGTGCAGCAGATCATAATGTCCTTCAGGATGGGCTGTGGGATTATTATGTTCCCCTGGGTTCTCTGCTTCTGCTGCAGAAAAGTGTATGAGGGAAGCCTGAAGGGCTTGAGGCTGATTTCGTTAAAGAGAAGAAGGTTAAGAGGTGACTTAATTGAGGCATACAAGGTGATCATAGGATTAGATAGAGTGGACAGTGATAGTCTTCTTATTAATTTGCAGCACCCAATTCATTTTTTCCAATTCAGGAGCAATTTAGCATGTTTAATTCACTTACCTTGCCCAACTTTGAGCTGTCGGGGTGAAACCCACACAAACATGGGGAGAATGTGCAAACTCCACACGAAGAAAAACCCAGAGCCAGGATTGAACCCATGATCTCGGCGCCGTGAGACTGCAGTGTTACCACTGGGCCACCGTGCTGCCCTTATGAGAATCTTTTTCTTCGGATGGTGATGGCTAGAACGAGGGGACACAGCTTTAAATTGAGGAGAGATAGATATCTGACAGATGTCAGAGGTAGGTTCTTTACTCAGAGAGTAGTATGGGTGTAGAATTCCCTGCCTGCAACAGTATTGGACTCACCAACATTAAGGGCATTGGATAAACATATGGACGATAAGGGAATAGTGTAGATCAGTTTTAGAGTGGTTTCACCCGTCGGCGCAACACAGAGGGTCGAAGGGCCTGGATTGCGCTGTAATGTTCTATGTTCTATGTTCTGAAGTGCCTCGGGAGATTTTACTGCATTTAAGGCACTATATAAATGCAAGTTATTGCCGAACAGTGCTAGTATCTCAAATCTTTACTCATATGGCCTCCCTTCCCTCACCATTTCTACTCTGTCAGATTCTGTTACATTTCTGCTCCATGTGCACATTTATGATCTCATTCTTATCACACAGTGGTTCCCCCAGCACCATCAAACCTACGCTTCTCGAACATCAGTGCGGACAGTATGCAGATCCACTGGGATCATGGATCGCCGGATGTGGACCTCTACAAACTCAGCTGGGTTCCATCTGGGGGAACGGACAAAAAAGAGGTGATGAAATCCATGCTTTCTGCTTCTGGGTAGCTCCAGCTGATTTTTAAATTTGCCTTGCAACATGCGAGTGTGAAGCAAAACCGCTGTCTGACAGATCTCTCTGTATGAAAATGTTCCTCCTTTCCAGCAAAGATGTTTCATTGAATCCTTTTCATCCTTTCTACACTTGTTAATGAGTTGCATTCTCTGCTGGTCGTGGGGGCATGATCGCATTGAAAACGGCAGGTATTTTCCATTCCCAACACGGACAGGCAAAGTGACGGGCAGGACTGGAACATTTGGCGATCTGCCAAAACTCAATTGGGTGGGATGAGCTCTTTAAACCATAACCTGCAAAAACATAAGCACATTCCTTCCGAATGGCATTACTGTACTACACCGTGTTCAGAAAGCTGCTTTCCGCATGGACCATGTGCTCCTTAGTATTAAGATGTTGGGCTCAGTTGACCCACTCAAAGAAGAGCATTGGCGCAATGACCAAAACAGTCCAAATTAGTTTATTCCTTCAATTTAATTTTCTGCAGAAATACTCCACATGACCACTAGGGAATGCCACTGGGAAAGGCGGCTGCAGCCAAGGGCTGGAAAAGGATTTTAGGTCATTGTGGCCCCTGAGTGATATCAAATTCAAACACCCCCATTTAATTAAGGCAATCAGTTTTCAGAAAACAAATTGGTTTCATGCACTGAACCTATCTTGACCTTCGCTTTATGCCTATTTTTCCAGATTATTATAAATGGGAATGAGACCAGCCAGGTTTTAGATAACCTGAATCCTGACACCTTATATAATGTTTCCCTTACTGCCATCTACCCAGACAACAAGGAAAGTGACAAAGTCTCAGACTCCGAGCGTACATGTAAGTCTGTCGTATAAAAAAGTCTCCGTTAAACTTTTCTACTCCCTTACCAGTTATCTTGAAATATTGAAAAGAGGACAAAGTGACATGGAAGCACATGCTGCATATTGTGATGTGCAGCAGATCATAATGTCCTTCAGGATGGGCTGTGGGATTAGTATGTTCCCCTGGCTTCTCTGCTTCTGCAGCAGCAAAGTGTAAGAGGGAAAGCTGAGGGACTTCAGGCTGTTTTCGTTAGAGAGAAGTTTAAGAGGTGTCTTAGTTGAGGCATACAAGATGATCAGAGGAATAGATAGAGTGGACAGTGAGAGCATTTTTCTTAAATAAATTTAAAGTACCCAATTCATTTTTTCCAATTAAGGGGTCATTTAGCATGTTCAATTCTCCTAACTTGCACGTCTTTGGGTTGTGGGGGTGAAACCCTCAAAACACGGGGAGAATGTGCAAACTCCACACGGAGAGTGACCCTGAGCCAGGATCGAACCCGGGACCTCGGCGCCGTGAGACTGCAGTGCTACCACTGCGACACCGTGCTGCCCTGTTGAGAGTCTTTTTCTTAGGATGGTGATGGTAGCACGAGGGGACACAGCTTTAAATTGAGGAGAGATAGATATATGACAGATGTCAGAGGTAGGTTCTTTACTTCGAGAGTAGTACGGCCGTGGAATTCCCTGCCTGCAACAGTAGTGGACTCGCCAACATTCAGGGCATTGGATAAACATATGGACGATAAGGGAATCGTGTAGATCAGCTTCAGAGTGGTTTCACAGGTCGGCGCAACACCAAGGGACGAAGGGCCTGGATTGCGGCTGTAATGTTCTATGTTCTATGTTCTTAAGTGCCTCGGGAGATTTTACATCATTTAAGGCACGACATAAATGCATGTTATTGGCGAACAGTGCTAGTATCTCAAATCTTTGCTCATATGGCCTCCGTTCCCTCACCATTTCTACTCTGTCAGATTCTGTTACATTTCTGCTCCATGTGCACATTTATGGTCTCATTCTTCTCACACAGTGGTCCGCCCAGCACCATCAAACCTACGCTTCTCGAACATTAGTGCGAACAGTTTGCAGATCCACTGGGATCATGGATCGCCGGATGTGGACCTCTACAAACTCAGCTGGGTTCCATCTGGGGGAACGGACAAAAAAGAGGTGATGAAATCCATGCTTTCTGCTTCTGGGTAGCTCCAGCTGATTTTTAAATTTGCCTTGCAACATGCGAGTGTGAAGCAAAACCGCTGTCAGACAGATCTCTCTGTATGAAAATGTTCCTCCTTTCCAGCAACGATGTTTCATTGCATCCTTGTCATCCTTTCCACACTTGCTAATGAGTTGCATTCTCTGCTGGTCGTGGGGGCATGATCGCATTGAAAACGGCAGGTATTTTCCATTCCCAACAGAGACAGGCAAAGTGACGGGAATGACTGGAAAATTTGGAGATCTGCCAAAACTCAATTGGGTGGGATGAGCTCTTTAAACCATAACCTGCAAAAACATAAGCACATTCTTTCCGAATGGCATTACTGTACTACACCGTGATCAGAAAGCTGCTTTCCGCATGGACCATATGCTCCTTCGTATTAAGATGTTGGGCTCAGTTGACCCACTCAAAGAAGAGCATTGGCGCAATGACCAAAACAGTCCAAATTAGTTTATTCCTTCAATTTAATTTTCTGCAGAAATACTCCACATGACCATGAGGGAATGCCACTGGTAAAGGTGGCTGCAGCCAAGGGCTGGTAAAGGATTTTAAGGTCATTGTGGCCCCTGAGTGGTATCAAATTCAAACACCCCCATTTAATTAAGAGAATCAGTTTTCAGATAACAAATTGGTTTCATGCGCTGAACTTATCTTGACCTTCGCTTTATGCCTATTCTTCCAGATGATTATAAATGGGAATGAGACCAGCCAGGTTTTAGATAACCTGAATCCTGACACCTTATACAATGTTTCCCTTACTGCCATCTACCCAGACAAGACGGAAAGTGACGATGTCTCAGACTCCGAGCGTACATGTAAGTCTGGAGTATAGAAAAATCTCCATTCGTCTTTTCCCCTCCCCTACCAGTTATCTTGATATATTGAAAAGAGGACAAAGTGACATGGAAGCACATGCTGCATATTGTGATGTGCAGCGGATCATAATGTCCTTCAGGATGGGCTGTGGGATTAGTATGTTCCCCTGGGTTCTCTGCTTCTGCTGCAGCAAAGTGAATGAGGGAAAGCTGAAGGACTTGAGGCTGTTTTCGTTAGAGAGACGAAGGTTAAGAGGTGTCTTAATTGATGCGTACACGATGATCAGAGGATTAGATAGAGTGGACAGTGAGAGCATTTTTCTTGAAAAAATGTAAAGTACCCAATTCATTTTTTCCAATTAAGGGGTAATTTAGCGTGTACAATTCACTTACCTTGCACATCTTTGGGTTGTGGGGGTGAAACCCTCAAAACACGGGGAGAATGTGCAAACTCCACACGGAGAGTGACCCAGAGTCAGGCTCGAACCTGGGCGCCGTGAGACTGCAGTGCTACCACTGCGCCACCATGCTGCCCTTGTGAGAGCCTTTTTCTTAGGATGGTGATGGCAAGCACGAGGGGACACAGCTTTAAATTGAGGAGAGATAGATATATGACAGATGTCAGAGGTAGGTTCTTTACTCAGAGAGTAGTACATGTGTGGAATTCCCTACCTGCAACAGTAGTGGACTCGCCAACATTAAGGGCATTGGATAAACATATGGACGATAAGGGAATTGTGTAGATCGGCTTCAGAGTGGTTTCACAGGTCGGCGCAACACCAAGGGACGAAGGGCCTGGATTGCGGCTGTAATGTTCTATGTTCTATGTTCTTAAGTGCCTCGGGAGATATTACAGCATTAAAGGCACTACATAAATGCAAGTTATTGGCGACAGTGCTAGTATCCAAATCTTTGCTCATATGGCCTCCCTTCCCTCACCATTTCTACTCTGTCAGATTCTGTTACATTTCTGCACCAGGTGCACATTTATGGTCTCATTCTTCTCACACAGTGGATCGCCCAGCACCATCAAACCTACGCTTCTCGAATATCAGTGCGGACCGTATGCAGATCCACTGGGATCATGGATCGCCGGATGTGGCCCTCTACAAACTCAGCTGGGTTCCATCTGGGGGAACGGACAAAAAAGAGGTGATGAAATCCATGCTTTCTGCTTCTGGGTAGCTCCAGCTGATTTTTAAATTTGCCTTGCAACATGCGAGTGTGAAGCAAAACCGCTGTCAGACAGATCTCTCTGTATGAAAATGTTCCTCCTTTCCAGCAAAGATGTTTATTTGCATCCTTGTCATCCTTTCCACATTTGCTAATGAGTTCCATTCTCTGCTGGTCGTGGGGGCATGATCGCATTGAAAACGGCAGGTGTTTTCCATTCCCAACAGGGACAGGCAAAGTGACGGGCAGGACTGGAAAATTTGGCGATCTGCCAAAACTCAATTGGGTGGGATGAGCTCTTTAAACCATAACCTGCAAAAACATAAGCACATTCTTTCCGAATGGCATTACTGTACTACACCGTGATCAGAAAGCTGCTTTCCGCATGGACCATATGCTCAGTATTAAGATGTTGGGCTCAGTTGACCCACTCAAAGAAGAGCATTGGCGCAATGACCAAAACAGTCCAAATTAGTTTATTCCTACAATTTAATTTTCTGCAGAAATACCCCACATGACCACTAGGGAATGCCACTGGGAAAGGTGGCTGCAGCCAAGGACTGGTAAAGTATTTAAGGTCATTGTGGACCCTGAGTGATATCAAATTCAAACAACCCCATTTAATTAAGGAAATCAGTTTTCAGAAAACAAATTGGTTTCATGCACTGAACCTATCTTGACCTTCGCTTTATGCCTATTCTTCCAGATGATTATAAATGGGAATGAGACCAGCCAGGTTTTAGATAACCTGAATTCTAACACCTTATACAATGTTTCCCTCACTGCCATCTACCCAGACAAGACGGAAAGTGACGACGTCTCAGACTCCGAGCGTACATGTAAGTCTGTAGTATAGAAAAATCACTATTAGTCTTTTCTACCCCCTTACCAGTTATCTTCAAATATTGAAAAGAGGACAAAGTGACATGAAAAGCACATGCTGCATATTGTGATGTGCAGCAGATCATAATGTCCTTCATGATTGGCTGTGAAATTAGTATGTTCCCCTGGGTTCTCTGCTTCTGCTGCAGCAAAGTGTTTGAGGGAAGGCTGAGGGACTTGAGGCTGTTTTTGTTAGAGAGAAGAAGGTTTCGAGATGACTTTCTTGAGGCATACAAGATGATCAGAGGATTAGAGAGAGTGGACAGTGAGAGCCTTTTTCTTAAATAAATTTAAAGTGCCCAATTCATTTTTTCCAATTAAGGGGCAATTTAGCATGTTCAATTCTCCTACCTTGCACGTCTTTGGGTTGTGGGGGTGAAACCCATGCAAACACAGAGAGAATGTGCAAACTCCACACGGAGAGAGACCAAGAACATTCGGAAGTGTGTATATGCATGCGTAACTAACAGGGTTATAAGGCAAAACTGATAGATTTTTTGTTGAGTCAAAACTATCGACAGTTGGTATTTCGGAAATTAGCGCAAGCCGTACCCGCATCTACCACACCACCTTGGCCTCCTGTTCCAAATTCGAACGTAACGAGCAGATAAGAGAGAGCCATGCAGGCAATGCAAGCGATGCAGCGCCTCATGAACCCCGAAGATTTTGCTGTCGCACCAGTCAGCAGTGTAGGAGCGGGATAATGTCCCGTTTGGGAAGTGGAAATCCGCAAATTTCTGCAGGGCAAAGGATGGCCCGTGTGGAAGGATTTCTGCAATAACGATGTCCAGGTCCTGGAAGTATAGGGCATACTTGGTGGGAGAACCTGAGTGAGATTCACAGAAAGAGTTTAGCAAAAGCGCGCAAGCCGATGGCAATTGTGTCCTGTCTGGCACAACTGTGAGTCACAGAGGAGGTCGTCAGGACGCTCCGCAAGGAAATAGAAGGCATACATCGGATAAGTAAAACCGATATATGCGAAATTGAGAAAGAGAACCAGGAATTGAAAGGGAAATTAGCAGCAAAAGACGAAGAGGTGGCTGACGCCAAATGGGGTCACCAATCTTGTCTGGCGCACTTGAGTAGTTTCCAGTCACAATATGAGAAGAAAGAAACAGAAAACCAGTTAGAGAAGCTCCAGAAACAATGCAGTGATCTCAAGGCAGCCTTGAGAGCGCTCCACGCCACAACAACGGAACAAAGGCAGAGTACTTTAGACCATGCAAAGTGCCGAAAGCAGGTTGCAGACTTGGAAGCACTGCTTTCTGTCCAAAAGGGATTTCAAGAAACCTTTGGGGAAAGTTTTTGAACAGGAAGACGGCCCTGATTGGGAAGAATTGCAAGAGACAGCGCAGCGATATGTTCAGGGAGCATGTGCGCAGGGAAAACCCCAAAGGAGGAAAGCACCCCCACCCCTCACACAACAGATAATACAGGCTCCCATGAACCCTGTAACAACCCACCGCACCGCCACAGCAGACGCGGCGGACGTCTTATATTCCACCCCCCTCACAGTGACCCAATTACGGGACGCGTGTGCCAAAATCACACCGTTCCTCCCCGCTTCAGACCCACACCATTTCTTTGCCACCGTCAAACACCAGGCGACCATGTACGGCCTGGATGAGAAAGAGCAGGTAAAGCTCAGGGTCCTCAGCTTAGACCCATCGGTCGCAGCAGCCCTTCCCGACCCACAGAATGTAGGAGGAGGCACCCTTGCAGAAATGTATACCGCGATCCTGGATGCGGTCAGGTACAACCGGGGCGACCCCGTAGACGGTCTGAATAAATGCAGACAGAAAAAGTCTGAACACCCCACAGCGTTCGCAAGACGCTTGTGGGTTCACTTTGAAGCCGTTTTCGGCAACGTAGATCGTGCCCATTTGTCCGCAGACAATATGGCCAATTGGACCCGCACCCTTATCTCCCATGCCACGGAAGCAGGACAGAATGCCTGTAGCAATTATGACCCCTCGGAGGAGGCTCATAATGAGAAGTGGGTGGTCAAGAGATTGTCCCGCGTTTGGGAACAAGCGGCTCACGGTAAATCAGCAGCTAGAACCCCCGAGGAAAACCAAGCCGCCGCAGACGTGCAGGCAGTAAGAACCACTCTCCACAACCCCGCCTGGGTAAACGAGGGACAGAACAGCCCCCCAGCCAAACGCAAGAGTGCTACAATTGCGGCCAATTGGGACATTTTACTAGGGAATGCAAAGGCCCTAAGAAACCACAGAGAGCACATCAGACCGGCACTCTCAATAAGAAAAAGGCAGAGCCCATAGCGACCGAGAACTGAGGTGTCTACATGATGATTTAAAGACACTTGGTGAAAAGTGTTGTCCTTTCTGATGGAACCTGCAGAATGTTTTATGTTGTCTGTCTGTTTGTTAAATGTTGTTCGTCCTACAGGAGAATTTTCTCACCGCCCCACACCCATTCACCTGAACTTTTAACTTTTCCCACTGACACCCACCGCGGCCACACGCCCATTCGGCCAAAACCTCTGAGGACTTGCCTCAGAGGCCCACCAGACCAGACGCCCAGTCGTAGCTACTCTTCTGATTGGAAGGTAGAATCAGAACAATAACCCCACCATGATGACTACATTTTTGTCCGTTCTTTGGTCGCTCAGGCAGTGGAGAAACGGCGTGAGACCCGCCCTGCCTGGGGACCCCCCCGTTGGTCAAAAACGCTCGGGTAGGGAAGATACGGTATTGGTAGCCGTCCTACCCGGGGACTCCACCCAAGTCTTACCCGTCGCGGCCCACACGCACCTCATTCGAACTTTTCTTTCAAAAACCGTTTTATTTTATTTAGGCAACCTTTGGGTTTCTGCCACATGCTATTTACATCCTGGAGCATCTGGATGATAAACTTAGCACTGGTCCACCATTGGGAAGTGTCCAAACATTTGTTTTGAAAAAAAAAATGGGGGAGAGTCACATATTGTGACCAATTATAAGGGTTTAATTGGCCCCAAGAAGGACAGACACACTAACACACCAGATATTAAACCAAAGTATTTACACACACTACGCTTGTCTAACGGAACTCCAGAAGCTCCAAGTCCGGAGAAAACCAGCAAACAGGAAAAGGAAAAGAAAGAAGACAGCCATGAGGACTCACTTCTTCGTGCTCAACATATTTATTGTGGACTTTTGGTTGCGTGGGAACACGGACCCCATCACTCCAAACCCCTTTACCATTAACGCTTCACTGCCCCGCAGTACCGAGGGCCCAGTCACCAACCACGCTGCATTATCCTGGTGTGCCAAGTTCATAACTTGGTACTCCCTATCGTACATCATTGAGGCACTGTTGGCATTGGCTATACTCAGTTGTGCAGTACAGACCATGCGCCTCCGCAAGTGGAAAAGGAGAGCGTACCGCGCTCGAACCCCGGTCTGTCGGATCCGATCCCCGATATTCGGCTATGACCAGACCCCAGGCCCCCGCGACATATGAATAATAAAACATGCACTGGCGGTTTGTTTGTTTTTCCTGTAAATAAAAAGAGAATGTGTGGAAATGTATGATCCTGAGCTTGACTGCCAAGCCAGGAAAGAATATATTAAATGTTGGAATTGTTATGATATAGAGAGATAAGACTGTAAGTTTGAAGAATTGTTTAGGTAAAATTAGAGGTTCAGAGTTAATTTTTTTCCAGACACATGCCCCTGCCTGACATAGCGCCCTCAAGAATTGTTTAGGTAAATTTTTGTGCATAGCTAGGGTCAGAGTAGTGGCCATGTGGGAGGTGGCCCCCAGTCGGGAAACTAAGAGGACAAAATTTATGTGATCCTTCACGCTTCGCGTTAGGATCACAAGGTGGGAATGTAGCCATGTAAAATGGCTGCGTTCCAATTAATCTGGCCAAAACCCAGTTTAAAATGGCTAAACCGAAAGACTGCTGGGAAAAGCAGCCAAGAAGACACAAGCAGGCAGCTGCAGACAGGTTTGCATATTCAGCTCTGGGAACGTAGCCCAAATCGATACTCAGGGCAATCAACAGCCCATCAACCCAGGTATTCACAGTTGCATTCAGGACTGTTTACACCTAATCTACTCAGACATCCACAGCTAAATCGGCTATCCCCGGGAACAATTGCAACATATTAGCAATTGAATACCGGGCCAGACCTGTCGGCGCCTGCAGTGGCCGAAACAAAGACAGGTGAGCGACCACCCCCCGATCAAGGAATCGCCTCACCATTGGACACATCGACCCCAGAGATTGGGGACAGAATCCAATCACTTGGGACACAGGGTCAAGGGCCGCCCCGGGAGGTGGGAAGCCCCTGGGCCCTATAAAAGTAAAGGTCCAGGTTCAGACCTCTCTCTATCTCATCTTCGCCTGCTCGAGACCTTCGCAAGACCAGCCAGCGGCAAGTGTAAGTTTGAATCCAACGATCGCTATCCAGTAGAGACACCTAGCCACCGACCTGTAGCAGCCTTTTGAATCCCGCGGGCCAGATTTGATTGGACAAGCCATTCGTTTCCCTGACCTGGTGGGCTCTTCCTAAGTTAAGTATTGGCCAGTCGTGATAGGTTTGTTATATAGAAAGTAGTATTAGGGTATTAATATTACTTGTTGTATATAATAAATGACCGTTGTTTTAATCCTTACTAAGCGGTGTGCTGTGTTATTAATCATAACCTGAACTTGAACCAGGTGGCGGTATCATAAAGATACCTGGCGAATCATGAGCAAAGGTGACCTAAACAGAGCAAATAGACTAAAGGTAGGAAGAGCAACAATATGGTCGATAAGGGAACAGTGTAGATCGGCTTTAGAGTGTTTTCATCGGTTGGCGCAACACCAAGGGCCAAAGGGCCTGGACTGCGCTGTAATGTTCTATGTTCTACGTTCTTAAGTGCCTCGGAAGATTTTACTGCATTAAAGGCACAATTTCAATGCAAGTTATTGGCGAACAGTGCCAGTATCTCAAATCTTTGCTCATATGGCCTTCCTTCCCTCACCATTTCTACTCTGTCAGATTCTGTTACCTTTCTGCTCCATGTGCACATTTATGGTCTCATTCTTCTCACACAGTGGTTGGTCCAGGACCATCAAACCTACACTTCTCGAACATCAGTGCGAACAGTTTGCAGCTCCACTGGGAACATGGAACGCCGGCTGTGGAGCTCTACAAACTCACCTGGGTTCCATCTGGGGGAACGGACAAAAAAGAGGTGATGAAATCCATGCTTTCTGCTTCTGGGTAGCTCCAGCTGATTTTTAAATTGGCCTTGCAACATGCGAGTGTGAAGCAAAACCGCTTTCAGACAGATCTCTCTGTATGAAAATGTTCCTCCTTTCCAGCAACGATGTTTCATTGAATCCTTGTCATCCTTTCCACACTTGCTAATGAGTTGCATTCTCTGCTGGTCGTGGGGGCATGATCGCATTGAAAACGGCAGGTATTTTCCATTCCCAACAGGGACAGGCAAAGTGACGGCAGGACTGGAAAATTTGGAGATCTGCCAAAACTCAATTGGGTGGGATGAGCTCTTTAAACCATAACCTGCAAAAACATAAGCACATTCTTTCCGAATGGCATTACTGTACTACACCGTAATCAGAAAGCTGCTTTCCGCATGGACCATATGCTCCTTAGTATTAAGATGTTGGGCTCAGTTGACCCACTCAAAGAAGAGCATTGGCGCAATGACCAAAACAGTCCAAATTAGTTTATTCCTTCAATTTAATTTTCTGCAGAAATACTCCACATGACCACTAGGGAATGCCACTGGGAAAGGCGGCTGCAGCCAAGGGCTGGTAAAGGATTTCAAGGTCATTGTGGCCCCTGAGTGATATTAAATTCAAACATCCCCATTTAATTAAGGGAATCAGTTTTCAGACAACAAATTGGTTTCATGCACTGAACCTATCTTGTCCTTCGCTTTATGCCGATTCTTCCAGATGATTATAAATGGGAATGAGACCAGCCAGGTTTTAGATAACCTGAATCCTGACACCTTATATAATGTCACCCTTACTGGCATCTACCCAGACAAGACGGAAACTGACGAAGTCTCAGCCTCCGAGAGTACATGTAAGTCTGTAGTATATTAAAATCTCCATTCGTCTTTTCTACCCCCTTACCAATTATCTTCAAATATTGAAAAGAGGACAAAGTGACATGGAAGCGCATGCTGCATATTGTGATGTGCAGCAGATCATAATGTCCTTCAGGATGGGCTGTGGGATTTGTATGTTCCCCTGGGTCCTCTGCTTCTGCTGCAGCAAAGAGTATGAGGGAAGGCTGAAGGACTTGAGGCTGTTTTCGTCAGAGAGAAGAAGGTTAAGAGGTGACTTAATTGAGGCATACAAGATGATCATAGGATTAGATAGAGTGGACAGTGAGAGTCTTTTTCTTTTCATAAATTTACAGCACCCAATTCATTTTTTCCAATTCAGGGGCAATTTATCATGGTCAATTCACTTACTTTACACATCTTTGGGCTGTTGGGGCGAAACCCACGCAAACATGGGGAGAATGTGCAAACTCCACACGGAGAGTGACCCAGAGACAGGATCAAACCTGGGACCTCAGCGCCGTGAGACTGCAGTGCTACCACTGCGCCACCGTGCTGCGCCTTATGAGAACATTTTGCTTCGGATGGTGATGGCTAGCACGAGGGGACACAGCTTTAAATTGAGGCGAGATATATATCTGACAGATGTCAGAGGTAGGTTCTTTACTCAGAGAGTAGTATGGGTGTGGAATTCCCTGCCTGCAACAGTAGTGGACTCGCCAACATTAAGGGCATTGGATAAACAGATGGACGATAAGGGAATAGTGTAGATCGGCTTTTGAGTGGTTTCACAGGTCGGCGCAACACAGAGGGCCGAAGGGCCTGGACTGCGCTGTATTGTTCTATGTTCTATGTTCTTAAGTACCTCGGGAGATTTTACTGCATTAAAGGCACTATATAAATGCAAGTTATTGGCGAACAGTGCTAGTATCTCAAATCTTAACTCATATGGCCTCCCTTCCCTCACCATTTCTACTCCGTCAGATTCTGTAACATTTCTGCTCCATGTGCACATTTATGGTCTCATTCTTCTCACACAGTGGTTCCCCCAGCACCATCAAACCTACGCTTCTCGAACATCAGTGCGAACAGTATGCAGATAGACTGGGATCATGGATCGCCGGATGTGGCCCTCTACAAACTCACCTGGGTTCCATCTGGGGGAACGGACAAAAAAGAGGTGATGAAATCCATGCTTTCTGCTTCTGTGTAGCTCCAGCTGATTTTTAAATTTGCCTTGCAACATGCGAGTGTGAAGCAAAACAGCTATCAGACAGATCTCTCTGTATGAAAATGTTCCTCCTTTCCAGCAAAGATGTTTCATTGCATCCTTGTCATCCTTTCCACCCTAGCTAATGAGTTGCATTCCCTTCTGGTCGTGGTGGCAAGATCGCATTGAAAATGGCAGGTATTTTCCATTCCCAACAGGGTCAGGCAAAGTGACGGGCAGGACTGGAAAATTTGGAGATCGGCCAAAACTCAATTGGGTGGGATGAGCTCTTTCAACCCTAACCTGCAAAAACACATTCTTTCCGAATGGCATTACTGTACTACACCGTGATCAGAAAGCTGCTTTCCGCATGGACCATATGCTCCTTAGTATTAAGATGTTGGGCTCAGTTGACCCACTCAAAGAAGAGCATTGGCGCAATGACCAAAACAGTCCAAATTAGTTTATTCCTTCAATTTAATTTTCTGCAGAAATACTCCACATGACCACTAGGGAATGCCACTGGGAAAGGTGGCTGCAGCCAAGGGCTGGAAAAGGATTTTAAGGTCATTGTGGCCCCTGAGTGGTATCAAATTCAAACATCCCCATTTAATTAAGGGAATCGGTTTTCAGGAAACAAATTGGTTTCATGCACTGAACGTATCTTGACCTTCGCTTTATGCCTATTCTTCCAGATGATTATAAATGGGAATGAGACCAGCCAGGTTTTAGATAACCTGAATCCTGACACCTTATATAATGTTTCCCTTACTGCCATCTACCCAGACAACAAGGAAAGTGACAAAGTCTCAGACTCCGAGCGTACATGTAAGTCTGTAGTATAAAAAAGTCTTCGTTAAACTTTTCTACCCCCTTACAAATTATCTTCAAATATTGAAAAGAGAACAAAGTGACATGGAAAGCACATGCTGCATATTGTGATGTGCAGCAGATCATAATGTCCTTCAGGATGGGCTGTGGGATTAGTATGTTCCCCTGGGTTCTCTGCTTCTGCTGCAGCAAAGAGTATGAGGGAAAGCGGAGGGACTTGAGGCTGTTTTCGTCAGAGAGAAGAAGGTTAAGAGGTGACTTAATTGAGGAATTCAAGATGATCAGAGGATTAGATAGAGTGGGCAGTGAGAGCATTTTTCTTAAAAAAATTTAAAGTACCCAATTCATTTTTTCCAATTAAGGGATAATTTAGCATGTTCAAATCTCCTACCTTGCACATCTTTGTGTAGTGGGGGTGAAACCCTCAAAACACAGGGAGAATGTTCAAACTCCACACGGAGAGGGACAAAGAGCCAGGATCGAACCTGGGACCTCAGCGCTGTGCGACTGCAGTGTTACCACTGCGCCACCGTGCTGCCCTTGTGGGAACCTTTTTCTGAGGATGGTGATGGTAGCACGAGGGGACAGAGCTTTAAATTGAGGAGAGATGCATATATGACAGATGTCAGAGGTAGGTTTTTTACTCAGAGAGTAGTATGTGTGTGGAATTCCCTGCCTCCAACAGTAGTGGACTCGCCAACATTAAGGGCATTGGATGAACATATGGACAATAAGGGAATAGTGTAGATCGGCTTTAGAGTGGTTTCACAGGTCGGCGCAACACCAAGGGCCGAAGGGCCTGGATTGCGGCTGTAATGTGCTATGTTCTATGTTCTTAAGTGCCTCGGGAGATTTTACAGCATTAAAGGCACTACATAAATGGAAGTTATTTGCGAACAGAGCAAGTATCTCAAATCTTTGCTCATATGGCCTCCCTTCCCTCACCATTTCTACTCTGTCAGATTCTGTTACATTTCTGCTCCATGTGCACATTTATGGTCTCATTCTTCTCACACAGTGGTTCGCCCAGCACCATCAAACCTACGCTTCTCGAACATCAGTGCGAACAGTTTGCAGATCGACTGGGATCATGGATCGCCGGATGTCGACCTCTACAAACTCACCTGGGTTCCATCTGGGGGAACGGACAAAAAAGAGGTGATGAAATCCATGCTTTCTGCTTCGGTAGAGCTCCAGCTGATTTTTAAATTTGCCTTGCAACATGCGAGTGTGAAGCAAAACCGCTGTCAGACAGATCTCTCTGTATGAAAATGTTCCTCCGTTCCAGCAAAGATGTTTCATTGCATCCTTGTCATCCTTTCCACGCTTGCTAATGAGTTGCATTCTCTGCTGGTCGTGGGGGCATGATCGCATTGAAAACGGCAGGTATTTTCCATTCCCAACAGGGACAGGCAAAGTGACGGGCAGGACTGGAAAATTTGGAGATCGGCCAAAGCTCAATTGGGTGGGATGAGCTCTTTAAACCAGAACCTGCAAAAATATAAGCACATTCTTTCCGAATGGCATTACTGTACTACACCGTGATCAGAAAGCTGATTTCCGCATGGACCATATGCTCCTTAGTATTAAGATGTTGGGCTCAGTTGACCCACTCAAAGAAGAGCATTGGCGCAATGACCAAAACAGTCCAAATTAGTTTATTCCTTCAATTTCAGTTTCTGCAGAAATGCTCCACATGACCACTAGGGAATGCCACTGGGAAAGGTGGCTGCAGACAAGGGCTGGTTAAGGATTTAAGGTCATTGTGGCCCCTGAGTGATATCAAATTCAAACACCCCCATTTAATTAAGGGAATCAGTTTTCAGAAAACAAATTGGTTTCATGCACTGAACTTATCTTGACCTTCGCTTTATGCCTATTCTTCCAGATGATTATAAATGGGAATGAGACCAGCCAGGTTTTAGATAACCTGAATTCTAACACCTTATACAATGTTTCCCTTACTGCCATCTACCCAGACAAGACGGAAAGCGACGACGTCTCAGCCTCCGAGCGTACATGTAAGTCTGTAGTATATAAAAATCTCCATTCGTCTTTTCTACTCAGTTCTCCTCAAATATTGAAAAGAGGACAAAGTGACATGGAAAGCACATATCGTGATGTGCAGCCGATCATAATGTCCTTCAGGATGGGCTGTCGGATTAGTATGTTCCCCTGGGTTCTCTGCTTCTGCTGCAGCAAAGAGTATGAGGGAAAGCTGAGGGACTTGAGGCTGTTTTCGTTGGAGAGAAGAAGGTTAAGAGGTGACTTAATTGAGACATACAAGATGATAAGAGGATTAGAAAGAGTGGACAGTGAGAGCCTTTTTCTTAAATAAATTTAAAGAACCCTATTCATTTTTTCCAAATCAGGGGCAATTTAGCAAGTTCAATTCACCTACTTTGCACATCTTTGGGATGTCAGGGCAAAACCCGCGTGAACACAGGGAGAATGTGCAAACTCCACACGGAGAGTGGCTCAGAGCCAGCCTCGAACCTGGGCGCCGTGAGACTGCAGTGCTACCACTGCGCCACCATGCTGCCCTTGTGAGAGCCTTTTTCTTCGGATGGTGATGGTAGCACGAGGGGACACAGCTTTAAATTGAGGAGAGATAGATATATGACAGATGTCAGAGGTCGGTTCTTTACTCAGAGAGTAGTAAGGGCGTAGAATTCCCTGCCTACAACAGTAATGGACTCGCCAACATTAAGGGCATTGGATACACATATGGACGATAAGGGAATAGTGTAGATGGGTTTTAGAGTGGTTTCATAGGTTGGCGCAACACCGAGGGCCGAAGGGCCTGGACTGCGCTGTAATGTTCTACGTTCTATGTTCTTAAGTGCCTCGGAAGATTTTACTGCATTAAAGGCACAATATAAATGCAAGTTATTGGGGAACAGTGCCAGTATCTCAAATCTTTGCTCATATGGCCTCCCTTCCCTCACCATTTCTGCTCTGTCAGATTCTGTTACATTTCCGCTCCATGTGCACATTTATGGTCTCAATCTTCTCACACAGTGGTTGGTCCAGGACCATCAAACCTACACTTCACGAACATCAGTGCGAACAGTTTGCAGATCCACTGGGAACATGGAACGCCGGCTGTGGAGCTCTACAAACTCACCTGGGTTCCATCTGGGGGAACGGACAAAAAAGAGGTGATGAAATCCATGCTTTCTGCTTCTGGGTAGCTCCAGCTGATTTTTAAATTTGCCTTGCAACATGCGAGTGTGAAGCAAAACCGCTGTCAGACAGATCTCTCTGTATGAAAATGTTCCTCCTTTCCAGCAAAGATGTTTCATTGCATCCTTGTCATTTTTTCCACACTTGCTAATGAGGTGCATTCTCTGCTGGTCGTGGGGGCATGATCGCATTGAAAACGGCAGGTATTTTCCATTCTCAACAGGGACAGGCAAAGTGACGGGCAGGACTGGAAAATTTGGAGATCTGCCAAAACTCAATTGGGTGGGATGAGCTCTTTAAACCATAACCTGCAAAAACATAAGCACATTCTTTCCGAATGGCATTACTGTACTACACCGTGATCAGAAAGCTGCTTTCCGCGTGGACCATATGCTCCTTAGTATTAAGATGTTGGGCTCAGTTGACCCAATCAAAGAAGAGCATTGGCGCAATGACCAAAACAGTCCAAATTAGTTTATTCCTTCAATTTAATTTTCTGCAGAAATACTCCACATGACCACTAGGGAATGCCACTTGAAAGGCGGCTGCAGCCAAGGGCTGGTAAAGAATTTTAAGGTCATTGTGGCCCCTGAGTGATATCATATTCAAACACCCCATTTAATTAAGGGAATCAGTTTTCAGAAAACAAATTGGTTTTATGCACTGAACCTATCTTGACCTTCGCTTTATGCCTATTTTTCCAGATGATTATAAATGGGAATGAGACCAGCCAGGTTTTAGATAACCTGAATCCTGACACCTTATATAATGTTACCCTTACTGGCATCTACCCAGACAAGACGGAAACTGACGAAGTCTCAGCCTCCGAGAGTACATGTAAGTCTGTAGTATATAAAAATCTCCATTAGTCTTTTCAACCCCCGTACCAATTATCTTCAAATATTGAAAAGAGGACAAAGTGACATGGAAGCACATGCTGCATATTGTGATGTGCAGCAGAGCATAATGTCCTTCAGGAAGGGCTGTGGGATTATTATGTTCCCCTGGGTCCTCTGCGTCTGCTGCAGCAAAGAGTATGAGGGAAGGCTGAAGGACTTGAGGCTGTTTTCGTCAGAGAGAAGGTTAAGAGGTGAATTAATTGAGGCATACAAGATGATCATAGGATTAGAAAGAGTGGACAGTGAGAGTCTTTTTCTTTTTATAAATTTACAGCACCCAATTAGTTACACCAAAGATTGGAGATAGGTGGGTGACTGTAAGAGGGACTGGGAAAAATCAGTCAGTGCAGGGATCCCCTGCGGTCGTTCCCCTGAGAAACAAGTATACCGCTTTGGATACTTGTGTGGGGGGGGACTTACCAGGGGTAAGCCATGGGGTACGGGCCTCTGGCGCGGAATCTGTCCCTGTTGCTCAGAAGGGTCGGGGGGAGAGGAGCAGAGCATTAGTAATTGGGGACTCTATAGTCAGGGGCACAGATAGGAGATTTTGTGGGAGCGTGAGAGACTCACGTTTGGTATGTTGCCTCCCAGGTGCAAGGGTACGTGATGTCTCGGATCGTGTTTTCCGGGTCCTTCGGGGGGAGGGGGAGCAGCCCCAAGTCGTGGTCCACATTGGCACTAACGACATAGGTAGGAAAGGGGACAAGGATGTCAGGCAGGCTTTCAGGGAGCTAGGATGGAAGCTCAGAACTAGAACAAACAGAATTGTTATCTCTGGGTTGTTGCCCGTGCCACGTGATAGTGAGATGAGGAATAGGGAGAGAGAGCATTTAAACACGTGGCTACAGGGATGGTGCAGGCGGGAGTCATTCAGATTTTTGGATAACTGGGGCTCTTTCTGGGGAAGGTGGGACCTCTACAGACAGGATGGTCTACATCTGAACCTGAGGGGCACAAATATCCTGGGGGGGAGATTTGTCAGTGCTCTTTGAGGGGGTTTAAACTAATGCAGCAGGGGCATGGGAACCTGGATTGTAGTTTTAGGGTAAGGGAGAATGAGACTTTCGAGGTCAGGAGCACAGATTTGACGTCACAGGAGGGGGACATTGTTCAGGTAGGTGGTTTGAAGTGTGTCTACTTCAATGCCAGGTTTATACGAAACAAGGTAGGGGAACTGGCAGCATGGGTTGGTACCTGGGACTTCGATGTTGTGGCCATTTCGGAGACATGGATAGAGCAATGACAGGGATGGATGTTGCAGGTTCCGGGGTTTAGGTGTTTTAGTAAGCTCAGAGAAGGAGGCAAAAGAGGGGGAGGTGTGGCGCTGCTAGTCAAGAGCAGTATTACGGTGGCGGAGAGGATGCTAGATGGGGACTCTTCTTCCGAGGTAGTATGGGCTGAAGGTAGAAACAGGAAAGGAGAGGTCACCCTGTTGGGAGTTTTTTGTAGGCCTCCTAATAGTTCTAGGGATGTAGAGGAAAGGATGGCGAAGATGATTCTGGATAAGAGCGAAAGTAACAGGGTAGTTATTATGGGAGACTTTAACTTTCCAAATATTGACTTGAAAATATATAGTTCGAGTACAATAGATGGGTCGTTTTTTATACAGTGTGTGCAGGAGGGTTTCCTGAAACAATATGTTGACAGGCCAACAAGAGGCGAGGCCACGTTGGATTTGGTTTTGGATAATGAACCAAGCCAGGTGTTGGATTTGGAGATAGGAGAGCACTTTGGGGACAGTGACCACAATTCGGTGACGTTTACGTTAATGATGGAAAGGGATAAGTATACACCGCAGGGCAAGAGTTATAGCTGGGGGAAGGGCAATTATGATGCCATTAGATGTGACTTGGGGGGTGAAGGTGGAGAAGTAGGCTGCAAGTGTTGGGCACACTGGATAAGTGGGGCTTGTTCAAGGATCAGCTACTGCGTGTTCTTGATAAGTATGTACCGGTCAGGCAGGGAGGAAGGTGTCGAGCGAGGGAACCGTGGTTTACCAAGGAAGTGGAATCTCTTGTTAAGAGGAAGAAGGAGGCCTATGTGAAGATGAGGTGTGAAGTTTCAGTTGGTGCGATGGATAGTTACAAGGTAGCGAGGAAGGATCTAAAGAGAGAGCTAAGACGGGCAAGGAGGGGACATGAGAAGTATTTGGCAGGAAGGATCAAGGAAAACCCAAAAGCTTTCTATAGGTATGTCAGGAATAAGCGAATGACTAGGGAAAGAGTAGGACCAGTCAAGGACAGGGATGGGAAATTGTGTGTGGAGTCTGAAGAGATAGGCGAGATACTATATGAATATTTTTCGTCAGTATTCACTCAGGAAAAAGATAATGTTGTGGAGGAGAATGCTGAGCCCCAGGCTTATAGAATAGATGGCATTGAGGTACGTAAGGAAGAGGTGTTGGTAATTCTGGACAGGCTGAAAATAGATAAGTCCCCGGGACCTGATGGGATTTATCCTAGGATTCTCTGGGAGGCCAGGGAAGAGATTGCTGGACCTTTGGCTTTGATTTTTATGTCATCATTGGCTACAGGAATAGTGCCAGAGGACTGGAGGACAGCAAATGTGATCCCTTTGTTCAAAAAGGGGAGCAGAGACAACCCCGGCAACTATAGACCGGTGAGCCTCACGTCTGTAGTGGGTAAAGTCTTGGAGGGGATTATAAGAGACAAGATTTATAATCATCTAGATTGGAATAATATGATCAGGGATAGCCAGCATGGCTTTGTGAAGGGTAGGTCATGCCTCACAAACCTTATTGAGTTCTTTGAGAAGGTGACTGAACAGGTAGATGAGGGTAGAGCAGTTGATGTGGTGTATGTGGATTTCAGCAAAGCGTTTGATAAGGTTCCCCACGGTAGGCTATTGAAGAAAATACGGAGGCTGGAGATTGAAGGTGATTTAGAGATGTGGATCAGAAATTGGCTAGCTGAAAGAAGACAGAGGGTGGTGGTTGATGGGAAATGTTCAGAATGGAGTACATTCACAAGTGGAGTACCACAAGGATCTGTTCTGGGGCCATTGCTGTTTGTCATTTTTATCAATGACCTAGAGGAAGGCGCAGAAGGGTGGGTGAGTAAATTTGCAGACGATACTAAAGTCGGTGTTGTTGTCAATCATGTGGAAGGATGTAGCAGGTTACAGAGGGATATAGATAAGCTTCAGAGCTGGGCTGAGAGGTGGCAAATGGAGTTTAATGTAGAGAAGTGTAAGGTGACACACTTTGGAAGGAATAACAGGAATGCGGAATATTTGGCTAATGGTAAAGTTCTTGAAAGTGTGGATGAGCAGAGGGATCTAGGAGTCCATGTACATAGATCCCTGAAAGTTGCCACCCAGGTTGATAGGGTTTTTCAGAAGGCCTATGGAGTGTTGGCCTTTATTTGTGGAGGGATTGAGTCCGGAGTCGGGAGGTCATGTTGCAGCTGTACAGAACTCTGGTTCGGCCGCATTTGGAGTATTGCGTACAGTTCTAGTCTCCGCATTATAGGAAGGACGTGGAGGCTTTGGAGCGGTTGCAGAGGAGATTTACCAGGATGTTGCCTGGTATGGAGGGAAAATCTTATGAGGAAAGGCTGATGGACTTGATGTTGCTTTCGTTGGAGAGAAGAAGGTTAAGAGACTTAATAGAGGCATACAAAATGATCAGGGGGTTAGATAGGGTGGACAGTGAGAGCCTTCTCCCGCGGATGGAAATGGCTGGCACGAGGGGACATAACTTTAAACTGAGGGGTAATAGATATAGGACAGAGGTCAGAGGTAGGTTCTTTACGCAAAGAGTAGTGAGGCCGTGGAATGCCCTACCTGCTACAGTAGTGAACTCGCCAACATTGAGGGCATTTAATAATTTATTGGATAAACATATGGATGATATTGGCATAGTGTAGGTTCGATGGCTTTTGTTTCGGTGCAACATCGTGGGCCGAAGGGCCTGTACTGCACTGTATCGTTCTATGTTCTATGTTCTAATTCATTTTTTCCAATTCAGGGGCAATTTAGCATGTTTAATTCACTTACCTTGCACATCTTTGGGCTGTCGGGGCGAAACACACGCAACCACGGGGAGAATGTGCAAACTCCACATGGCGAGAGACCCAGAGCCTGGATCGAACCCGTGACCTCATCGCGGTGAGACTGCAGTGCTACCACTGCGCCACCGTGCTGCCCTTATGAGAACCTTTTTCTTCGAATGGTGATGGCTAGAACGAGGGGACACAGCTTTAAATTGAGGAGAGATAGATATCTGACAGATGTCACAGGGCGGTTCTTTACTCAGAGAGCAGTGTGGGTGTGGAATTCCCTGCCTGCAACAGTAGTGGACTCGCCAACATTAAGGGCATTGGATAAACATATGGACGATAAGGGAATAGTGTAGATTGGCTTTAGAGAGGTTTCACAGGTCGGCACAACACCGAGGGCCGAAGGGCCTGGACTGCGCTGTAATGTTCTATGTTCTTAAGTGCCTCAGGAGATTTTACTGCATTAAAGGGACTATATAAATGCAAGTTATTGGCGAACAGTGCGAGTATCTCAAATCTTTGCTCATATGGCCTCCCTTCCCTCACCATTTCTACTCTGTCAGATTCTGTTACATTTCTGCTCCATGTGCACATTTAAGGTCTCATTCTTCTCACACAGTGGTTCCCCCAGCACCATCAAACCTACGCTTCTCGAACATCAGTGCGAACAGTATGCAGATAGACTGGGATCATGGATCGCCGGATGTGGACCTCTACAAACTCACCTGGGTTCCATCTGGGGGAACGGACAAAAAAGAGGTGATGAAATCCATGCTTTCTGCTTCTGGGTCGCTCCAGCTGATTTTTAAATTTGCCTTGCAACATGCGAGTGTGAAGCAAAACCGCTGTCAGACAGATCTCTCTGTATGAAAATGTCCCTCCTTTCCAGCAACGATGTTTCATTGCATCCTTGTCATCCTTTCCACACTTGCTAATGAGTTGCATTCTCTGCTGGTCGTGGGGGCATGATCGCATTGAAAACGGATGTTATTTTCCTTCCCAACAGGGACAGGCAAAGTGACGGGCAGGACTGGAAAATTTGGAGATCGGCCAAAACTCAATTGGGTGGGATGAGCTCTTTAAACCATAACCTGCAAAAACATAAGCACATTCTTTCCGAATGGCATTACTGTACTACACCGTGATCAGAAAGCTGCTTTCCGCATGGACCATATCCTCCTTAGTATTAAGATGTTGGTCTCAGTTGACCCACTCAAAGAAGAACATTGGCGCAATGACCAAAACAGTCCATATTAGTTTATTCCTTCAATTTAATTTTCTGCAGAAATACTCCACATGACCACTAGGGAATGCCACTGGGAAAAGTGGCTGCAGCCAAGCGCTGGAAAAGGATTTAAGGTCATTGTGGCCCCTGAGTGATAACAAATTCAAACACCCCCATTTAATTAAGGGAATCAGTTATCAGAAAACAAATTGGTTTCATGCACTGAACCTATCTTGACCTTCACTTTATGCCTATTCTTCCAGATGATTATAAATGGGAATGAGACCAGCCAGGTTTTAGATCACCTGAATCCTGACACCTTATATAATGTTACCCTTACTGCCATCTACCCAGACAAGACGGAAAGTGACGAAGTCTCCGGCTCCGAGCGTACATGTAAGTCAGTAGTATATAAAAGTCTCCGTGAAACTTTTCTACACCCTTACCAGTTACCTTGAAATATTGAAAAGAGGACAAAGTGACATGAAAGCAGATGCTGCATATTGTGATGTGCAGCAGATCATAATGTCCTTCAGGATGGGCTGTGGGATTAGTATGTTCCCCTGGGTTCTCTGCTTCTGCTGCAGCAAAGTGTATGAGGGAAAGCTGAGGGACTTGAGGCTGTTTTCGTTAGAGAGAAGAAGGTTAAGCCGTGCCTTAATTGAGGCACACAAGATGATCAGAGGAATAGATAGAGTGGACAGTGAGAGAATCTTTCATTAAATAATTCGAAGTACCCAATTCATTTTTTCTAATTAAGGGGTAATTTAGCATGTTCAATTTTCATGGATTGCACATCTTTGGGTTGTGGGGGTGAAACTCTCAAAACACAGGGCGAATGTGCATACTCCACACGGAGAGTGACCCAAAGCCAGGATTGAACCTGGGACCTCAGCGCTGTGAGACTGCAGTGTTACCACCAAGCCAGCGTGCTGCCGTTGTGGGAGCATTTTTCTAAGGATGGTGATGGTAGCACGAGGGGACATAGCTTTAAATTGAGGAGAGATGTATATATGACAGATGTCAGAGGTAGGTTCTTTACTCAGAGAGTAGGATGTGTGTGGAATTCCCTGCCTGCAACAGTAGTGGATTCGCCAACATTAAGGGCATTGGATAAACATATGGCCGAGAAGGGAATAGTGTAGATCGGCTTTAGAGTGGTTTCACAGGTCGGCGCAACACCAAGGGCCGAAGGGCCTGGATTGCGGATGTAATGTTCTATGTTCTATGTTCTTAAGTGCCTCGGGAGATTTTACAGCATTAAAGGCACTATATAAATGCAAGTTATTGGTGAACAGTGCTAGTATCTCAAATCTTTGCTTATATGGACTCCCTTCCCTCACCATTTCTACTCTGTCAGATTCTGTTACATTTCTGCTCCATGTGCACATTTAAGGTCTCATTCTTCTCACACAGTGGTTCCCCCAGCACCATCAAACCTACGCTTCTCGAACATCAGTGCGAACAGTATGCAGATTGACTGGGATCATGGATCGCCGGATGTGGACCTCTACAAACTCACCTGGGTTCCATCTGGGGGAACGGACAAAAAAGAGGTGATGAAATCCATGCTTTCTGCTTCTGGGTAGCTCCAGCTGATTTTTAAATTTGCCTTGCAACATGCGAGTGTGAAGCAAAACCGCTGTCAGACAGATCTCTCTGTATGAAAATGTTCCTACTTTTCAGCAAAGATGTTTCATTGCATCCTTGTCATCCTTTCCACCCTTGCTAATGAGTTGCATTCTCTGCTGTTCGTGGGGGCATGATCGCATTGAAAACGGCAGGTATTTTCCATTCCCAACAGGGACAGGCAAAGTGACGGGCAGGACTGGAAAATTTGGAGATCTGCCAAAACTCAATTGGGTGGGATGAGCTCTTTAAACCATAACCTGCAAAAACATAAGCATATTCTTTCCGAATTGCATAACTGTACTACACCGTGATCAGAAAGCTGCTTTCCGCATGGACCATATGCTCCTTCGTATTAAGATGTTGGGCTCAGTTGACCCACTCAAAGAAGAGCATTGGCGCAATGATCAAAACAGTCCAAATTAGTTTATTCCTTCAATTTAATTTTCTGCAGAAATACTCCACATGACCACTAGGGAATGCCACTGGGAAAGGCGGCTGCAGCCAAGGGCTGGTAAAGGATTTTAAGGTCATTGTGGCCCCTGAGTGATATCAAATTCAAACATCCCCATTTAATTAAGGGAATCAGTTTTCAGAAAACAAATTGGTTTCATGCACTGAACCTATCTTGACAGTCGCTTTATGCCTTTTCTTCCAGATGATCATAAATGGGAATGAGACCAGCCAGGTTTTAGATAACCTGAATCCTGACACCTTATATAATGTTTCCCTTACTGCCATCTACCCAGACAAGACGGAAAGTGACGAAGTCTCAGCCTCCGAGAGTACATGTAAGTCTGTAGTATATAAAAGTCTCCGTTAAACTTTTCTACTCCCTTATAGTTATCTTCAAATATTGAAAAGAGGACAAAGTGACATGGAAAGCACATGCTGCATACTGTGATGTGCAGCAGATCATAATGTCCTTCAGGATGGGCTGTGGGATTAGTATGTTCCCCTGGGTTCTCTGCTTCTGCTGCAGCAAAGAGTATGAGGGAAAGCTGAGGGACTTGAGGCTGTTTTCGTTCGAGAGAAGAACGTTAGGTGGTGTCTTAATTGAGGGATACAAGATGATCAGAGGAATAGATAGAGTGGACAGTGAGAGCATTTTTCTGAAAAAAATTTAAAGTACCCAATTCATTTTTTCCAATTAAGGGGTAATTTAGCATGTTCAATTCACCTAACTTGCTCATCTTTGGGTTGTGGGGATGAAACCCTCAAAACACGGGGAGAATGTGCAAACTCCACACGGAGAGTGACCCAGAGCCAGGCTCGAAACTGGGACTTCAGCGCCGTGAGACTGCAGTGCTACCACTGCGCCACCGTGCTGCCCTTGTGAGAGCCTTTTTCTTCGGATGGTGATGGTAGCACGAGGGGACACAGCTTTAAATTTAGGAGAGATAGATATATGACAGATGTCAGAGGTAGGTTCTTTACTCAGAGAGTAGTAAGGGTGTGAAATTCCCTGCCTGCAACAGTAGTGGACTCGCCAACATTAAGGGCATTGGATAAACAGATGGACGATAAGGGAATAGTGTAGATCGGCTTTAGAGTGGTTTCATAGGTAGGCGCAACACCGAGGGCCGAAGGGCCTGGATTGCGGCTGTAATGTGCTATGTTCTATGTTCTTAAGTGCCTCGGGAGATTTTACAGCATTAAAGGCACTACATAAATGCAAGTTATTGGCGAACAGTGTTAGTATCTCAAATCTTTGCTCACATGGCCTCCCTTCCCTCACCATTTCTACTCTGTCAGATTCTGTTACATTTCTGATCCATGTGCACATTTATGGTCTCATTCTTCTCACACAGTGGATCGCCCAGCACCATCAAACCTACGCTTCTCGAACATCAGTGCGAACAGTTTGCAGATCGACTGGGATCATGGATCGCCGGATGTGGCCCTCTACAAACTCAGCTGGGTTCCAGCTGGGGGAACGGACAGAAAAGAGGTGATGAAATCCATGCTTTCTGCTTCTGGGTAGCTCCAGCTGATTTTTAAATTTGCCTTGCAACATGCGAGTGTGAAGCAAAACCGCTGTCAGACAGATCTCTCTGTATGAAAATGTTCCTCCTTTCCAGCAAAGATGTTTCATTGCATCCGTGTCATCCTTTCCACACTTGCTATTGAGTTCCATTCTCTGCTGGTCGTGGGGGCATGATCGCATTGAAAACGGCAGGTATTTTCCATTCCCAACAGAAACAAGCAAAGTGACGAGCCGGACTGTAAAATCTGGTGATCGGCCAAAACTCAATTGGGTGGGATGAGCTCTTTAAACCGTAACCTGCAAAAACATAAGCACATTCTTTCCGAATGGCATTACTGTACTACACCGTGATCAGAAAGCTGCTTTCCGCATGGACCATATGCTCCTTAGTATTAAGATGTTGGGCTCAGTTGACCCACTCAAAGAAGAGCATTGGCGCAATGACCAAAACAGTCCAAATTAGTTTATTCCTTCAATTTCAGCTTCTGCAGAAATACCCCACATGACCACTAGGGAATGCCACTGGTAAAGGCGGCTGCAGCCAAGGGCTGGTAAAGGATTTAAGGTCATTGTGGCCCCTGAGTGATATCAAATTCAAACACCCCCATTTAATTAAGGGAATCAGTTTTCAGAAAACAAATTGGTTTCATGCACTGAACCTATCTTGACCTTCGCTTTATGCCTATTCTTCCAGATGATTATAAATGGGAATGAGACCAGCCAGGTTTTAGATAACCTGAATTCTAACACCTTATACAATGTTTCCCTTACTGCCATCTACCCAGACAAGACGGAAAGTGACGACGTCTCAGACTCCGAGCGTACATGTAAGTCTGTAGTATATAAAAATCTCCATTCGTCTTTTCTACTCCCGTACCAGTTCTATTCAAATATTGAAAAGAGGACAAAGTGACGTGAAAGCACATGCTGCATATTGTGATGTGCAGCAGATCATAATGTCCTTCAGGATGGGCTGTGGGATTAGTATTGTCCCCTGGGTTCTCTGCTTCTGCTGCAGCAAAGTGTAAGAGGGAAAGCTGAGGGACTTGAGGCTATTTTCGTTGGAGAGAAGAAGGTTAAGAGGTGACTTAATTGAGACAGACAAGATGATCAGAGGATTAGATAGAGTGGACAATGAGAGGCTTTTTCTTAAATAAATTTAAAGTACCGTATTCATTTTTTCCAATTAATGGGCAATTTAGCATGTTCAATTCACCTACTTTGCACATCTTTGGGTTGTGGGGGCGAAACCCACGCAAACACAGGAAGAATGTGCAAACTCCACACGGAGAGTGACCCAGAGGCACAATCGAACCTGGGACCTCGGCGCCGTGACACTGCAGTGCTACCATTGCGCCACCGTGCTTCCTTTATGAAAGCCTTTTTCTTCGGATGGTGATGGTAGCACGAGGGGACACAGCCTTAAATTGAGGAGAGATAGATATATAAGAACAAAGAACGAAGAAATGTACAGCACAGGAACAGGCCCTTCGGCCCTCCAAGCCCGTGCCGACCATGCTGCCCGACTAAACTACAATCTTCTACACTTCCTGGGTCCGTATCCTTCTATTCCCATCCTATTCATATATTTGTCAAGATGCCCCTTAAATGTCCCTATCGTCCCTGCTTCCACTACCTCCTCCGGTAGCGAGTTCCAGGCACCCACTACCCTCTGCGTAAAAAACTTGCCTCGTACATCTACTCTAAACCTTGCCCCTCTCACCTTAAACCTATGCTCCTTAGCAATTGACCCCTCTACCCTGCCGAAAAGCCTCTGACTATCCACTCTGTCTATGTCCCTCATAATTTTGTATACCTCTATCAGGTCTCCCCTCAACCTCCTTCGTTCCAGTGAGAACAAACCGAGTTTATTCAATCGCTCCTCATAGCTAATGCCCTCCATACCAGGCAACATTCTGATCAATCTCTTCTGCACCCTCTCGAAAGCCTCCACTTCCTTCTGGTAATGTGGCGACCAGAATTGAACACTATACTCCAAGTGTGGCCTAACTAAGGTTCGATACAGCTGCAACATGACTTGCCAATTCTGAAACTCAATGCCCCGGCCAATGAAGGCAAGCATGCCGTATGCCTTCTTGACTACCTTCTCCACCTGTGTTGCCCCTTTCAATGACCTGTGGACCTGTACTCCTAGATCTCTTTGACTTTCAATACTCTTGAGGGTTCTACCATTCACTGTATATTTCCTACCTGCATTAGACCTTCCAAAATGCATTACCTCACATTTGTCCGGATTAAACTCCATCTGCCATCTCTCCGCCCAAGTCTCCAGACAATCTAAATCCTGCTGTATCCTCTGACAGTCCTCATCGCTATCCGCAATTCCACCAACCTTTGTGTCGTCTGCAAACTTACTAATCAGACCAGTTACATTTTCCTCCAAATCATTTAATTATATTACAAAGAGCAAAGGTCCCAGCATTGATCCCTGTGGGACACCACTGGTCACAGCCCTCCAATTAGAAAAGCATCCCTCCATTGCTACTCTCTGCCTTCTATGGCCTAGCCAGTTCTGTATCCACCTTGCCAGCTCACCCTTGATCCCGTGTGACTTCACCTTTTGTACTAGTCTACCATGAGGGACCTTGTCAAAGGCCTTCCTGAAGTCCATATAGACAACATCTACTGCCCTACCTGCATCAATCATCTTAGTGACCTCCTCGAAAAACTCTATCAAGTTAGTGAGACACGACCTCCCCTTCACAAAACCGTGCTGCCTCTCACTAATACGTCCATTTGCTTCTAAATGGGAGTAGATCCTGTCTCGAAGAATTCTCTCCAGTAATTTCCCTACCACTGAAGTAAGGCTCACCGGCCTGTAGTTCCCGGGATTATCCTTGCTACCCTTCTTAAACAGAGGAACAACATTGGCTATTCTCCAGTCCTCCGGGACATCCCCTGAAGACAGCGAGGATCCAAAGATTTCTGTCAAGGCCTCAGCAATTTCCTCTCCAGCCTCCTTCAGTATTCTGGGGTAGATCCCATCCGGCCCTGGGGACTTATCTACCTTAATATTTTTTAAGACACCCAACACCTCGTCTTTTTGGATCACAATGTGACCCAGGCTATCTACACCCCCTTCTCCAGACTCAACATCTACCAATTCCTTCTCTTTGGTGAATACTGATGCAAAGTATTCATTTAGTACCTCGCCCATTTCCTCTGGCTCCACACATAGATTCCCTTGCCTATCCTTCAGTGGGCCAACCCTTTCCCTGGCTACCCTCTTGCTTTTTATGTAAGTGTAAAAAGCCTTGGGATTTTCCTTAACCCTATTTGCCAATGACTTTTCATGACCCCTTCTAGCCCTCCTGACTCCCTGCTTAAGTTCCTTCCTACTTTCCTTATATGCCACACAGGCTTCGTCTGTTCCCAGCCTTTTAGCCCTGACAAATGCCTCCTTTTTCTTTTTGACGAGGCCTACAATATCATTCGTCATCCAAGGTTCCCGAAAATTGCCGTATTTGTCTTTCTTCCTCACAGGAACATGCCTGTCCTGTATTCCTATCAACTGACACTTGAAAGCCTCCCACATGTCAGATGTTGACTTGCCCTCAAACATCCGCCCCCAATCTATGCTCTTCAGTTCCCGCCTAATATTGTTATAATTAGCCTTCCCCCAATTTAGCACATTCATCCTCGGACCACTCTTATCCTTGTCCACCAGTACTTTAAAACTTACTGAATTGTGGTCACTGTTACCGAAATGCTCCCCTACTGAAACATCTACCACCTGGCCGGGCTCATTCCCCAATACCAGGTCCAGTACCGCCTCTTCCCTAGTTGGACTGTTTACATATTGTTTTAAGAAGCCCTCCTGGATGCTCCTTACAAACTCTGCCCCGTCTAAGCCCCTGGCACTAAGTGAGTCCCAGTCAATATTGGGGAAGTTGAAGTCTCCCATCACCACAACCCTGTTGTTTTTACTCTTTTCCAAAATCTGTCTACCTATCTGCTCCTCTATCTCCCGCTGGCTGTTGGGAGGCCTGTAGTATACCCCCAACATTGTGACTGCACCCTTCTTATTCCTGATCTCTACCCATATAGCCTCACTGCCCTCTGAGGTGTCCTCTCGCTGTATAGCTGTGATACTCTCCTGAACAAGTAGCGCAACTCCGCCTCCCCTTTTACATCCCCCTCTATCCCGCCTGAAACATCTAAATCCTGGAACGTTTAGCTGCCAATCCTGCCCTTCCCTCAACCAGGTCTCTGTAATGGCAACAACATCATAGTTCCAAGTAGTAATCCAAGCTCTAAGTTGATCTGCCTTACCCGTAATGCTCCTTGCATTAAAACATATGCACTTCAGGCCACCAGACCCGCTGTGTTCAGCAACTTCTCCCCGTCTGCTCTGCCTCAGAGCCACACTGTCCATATTCCCTAGTTCTCCCTCAACGCTCTCACCTTCTGACCTATTGCTCCCGTGCCCACCCCCCTGCCATACTAGTTTAAACCCTCCCGTGTGACACTAGCACTTATATTCCACGCAGGCTTCGTCTGTTCCCAGCCTTTTAGCCCTGACAAATGCCTCCATTTACTTTTTGACGAGGCCTACAATATCACTCGTCATCCAAGGTTCCCGAAAATTGCCGTATTTATCTTTCTTCCTCACAGGAACATGCCGGTCCTGTATTCCTTTCAACTGCCACTTGAAAGCCTCCCACATGTCAGATGTTGATTTGCCCTCAAACATCCGCCCCCACTCTATGTTCTTCAGTCCCCGCCTAATATTGTTATAATTAGCCTTCCCCCAATTTAGCACATTCATCCTAGGACCACTCTTATCCTTGTCCACCAGTACTTTAAAACTTACTGAATTGTGGTCACTGTTACCGAAATGCTCCCATACTGAAACATCTACCACCTGGCCGGGCTCATTCCCCAATACCAGGTCCAGTACCGCCCCTTCCCTAGTTGGACTGTCTACATATTGATTTAAGAAGCCCTCCTGGATGCTCCTTACAATCTCCGCCCCGTCTAAGCCCCTGGCACTAAGTGAGTCCCAGTCACTATTGGGGAAGTTGAAGTCTCCCATCACCACAACCCTGTTGTTTTTACTCTTTTCCAAAATCTGTCTACCTATCTGCTCCTCTATCTCCCGCTGGCTGTTGGGAGGCCTGTAGTATACCCCCAACATTGTGACTGCACCCTTCTTATTCCTGATCTCGACCCATATAGCCTCACTGCCCTCTGAGGTGTCCTCTCGAAGTACAGCTGTGATATTCTCCCGAACAAGTAGCGCAACTCCGCCTCCCCTTTTACATCCCCCTCTATCCCGCCTGAAACATCTAAATCCTGGCATCTAAATATGACAGATGTCAGAGGTCAGTTCTTTACTCAGAGAGTAGTCAGGGCGTGGAATTCCCTGCCTACAACAGTAATGGACTCGCCAACATTAAGGGCATTGGATAAACATATGGACGATAAGGGAATAGTGTAGATGGGTTTTAGAGTGGTTTCATAGGTTGGCGCAACACCGAGGGGCGAAGGGCCTGGACTGCGCTGTAATGTTCTACGTTCTATGTTCTTAAGTGCCTCGGAAGATTTTACTGCATTAAAGGCACAATATAAATGCAAGTTATTGGCGAACATAGAACATAGAAAATACAGCACAGAACAGGCCCTTCAGCCCACGATGTTGTGCCGAACCTTTGTCCTAGATTAATCATAGATTATCATTGAATTTACAGTGCAGAAGGAGGCCATTCGGCCCTTTGAGTCTGCACCGGCTCTTGGAAAGAGCACCCCACCCAAAGTCAACACCTCCACCCAACACCAAGGGCAATTTGGACATTAAGGGCAATTTATCATTGGCCAATTCACCTAACCCGCACATCTTTGGACTGTGGGAGGAAACCGGAGCACCCGGAGGAAACCCACGCAGACACGGGGAGGACGTGCAGACTCCGCACAGACAGTGACCCAAGCCGGAATCGAACCTGGGACCCTGGAGCTGTGAAGCAATTGTGCTATCCACAATGCTACCGTGCTGCCCTTGAGAACAAATAAATCTACACTATATAATTTTACCTTAATCCATGTACCTATCCAATAGCTGCTTGAAGGTCCCTAATGATCCCGACTCAACTACTTCCACAGGCAGTGCATTCCATGCCCCCACTACTCTCTGGGTAAAGAACCTACCTCTGATATCCCTCCTATATCTTCCACCTTTCACCTTAAATTTATGTCCCCTTGTAATGGTTTGTTCCACCCGGGGAAAAAGTCTCTGACTGTCTACTCTATCTATTCCCCTGATCATCTTATCAACCTCTATCAAGTCACCCCTCATCCTTCTCCGCTCTAATGAGAAAAGGCCTAGCACCCTCAACCTTTCCTCGTAAGACCTACTCTCCATTCCAGGCAAATCCTGGTAAATCTTCTTTGCACCTTTTCCAAAGCTTCCACATCCTTCCTAAAATGAGGTGACCAGAACTGTACACAGTACTCCAAATGTGGCCTTACCAAAGTTTTGTACAGCTGCATCATCACCTCACGGCTCTTAAATTCAATCCCTCTGTTAATGAACGCGAGCACACCATAGGCCTTCTTCACAGCTCTATCCACTTGAGTGGCAACTTTCAAAGATGTATGAACATAGACCCCAAGATCTCTCTGCTCCTCCACATTGCCAAGAACTCTACTGTTAACCCTGTATTCCGCATTCACATTTGTCCTTCCAAAATGGACAACCTCACACTTTTCAGGGTTAAACGCCATCTGCCACTTCTTAGCCCAGCTCTGCATCCTATCTATGTCTCTTTGCAGCCGACAACAGCCCTCCTTACTATCCACAACTCCACCAATCTTCGTATCGTCTGCAAATTTACTGACCCACCCTTCAACTCCCCCATCCAAGTCATTAATGAAAATAACAAACAGCAGAGGACCCAGAACTGATCCCTGCGGTACGCCACTGGTAACTGGGCTCCAGGCTAAATATTTGCCATCCACCACCACTCTCTGACTTCTATCGGTTAGCCAGTTCGTTATCCAACTGGCCAAATTTCCCACTACCTCATGCCTCCTTACTTTCTGCATAAGCCTACCATGGGGAACTTTATCAAATGCCTTACTAAAATCCATGTACACTACATCCACTGCTTTACCTTCATCCACATGCTTGGTCACCTCGCCAAAGAATTCAATAAGATTTGTAAGGCAAGACCTACCCCTCACAAATCCGTGCTGACTATCCCTAATCAAGCAGTGTCTTTCCAGATGCTCAGAAATCCTATCCTTCAGTACCCTTTCCATTACTTTGCCTACCACCGAAGTAAGACTAACTGGCCTGTAATTCCCAGGGTTATCCCTAGTCCCTTTTTTGAACAGGGGCACGACATTCGCCACTCTCCAATCCCCTGGTACCACCCCTGTTGACAGTGAGGACGAAAAGATCATTGCCAATGGCTCTGAAATTTCATCTCTTGCTTCCCATAGAATCCTTAGATATATCCCGTCAGGCCCGGGGGACTTGTCTATCCTCAAGTTTTTCAAAATTCCCAACACATCTTCCTTCCTAACAAGTATTTCCTCGAGCTTACCAATCTGTTTCACATTGTCCTCTCCAACAATATCGCCCCTCTCATTTGTAAATACAGAAGAAAAGTACTCGTTCAAGACCTCTCCTATCTCTTCAGACTCAATACACAATCTCCCGCTACTGTCCATGATCGGACCTACCCTCGCTCTAGTCATTCTCATATTTCTCACATATGTGTAAAAGGCCTTGGGGTTTTAGAACATAGAACATAGAACAATACAGCGCAGTACAGGCCCTTCGGCCCACGATGTTGCACCGAAACAAAAGCCATCTAACCTACACTATGCCATTATCATCCATATGTTTATCCAATAAACTTTTAAATGCCCTCAATGTTGGCGAGTTCACTACTGTAGCAGGTAGGGCATTCCACGGCCTCACTACTCTTTGCGTAAAGAACCTACCTCTGACCTCTGTCCTATATCTATTACCCCTCAGTTTAAATTTATGTCCCCTCGTGCCAGCCATATCCATCCGCGGGAGAAGGCTCTCACTGTCCACCCTATCCAACCCCCTGATCATTTTGTATGCCTCTATTAAGTCTCCTCTTAACCTTCTTCTCTCCAACGAAAACAACCTCAAGTCCATCAGCCTTTCCTCATAAGATTTTCCCTCCATACCAGGCAACATCCTGGTAAATCTCCTCTGCACCCGCTCCAAAGCCTCCACGTCCTTCCTATAATGCGGTGACCAGAACTGTACGCAATACTCCAAATGCGGCCGTACCAGAGTTCTGTACAGCTGCAACATGACCTCCCGACTCCAGAACTCAATCCCTCTACCAATAAAGGCCAACACTCCATAGGCCTTCTTCACAACCCTATCAACCTGGGTGGCAATTTTCAGGGATCTATGTACATGGACTCCTAGATCCCTCTGCTCATCCACACTTTCAAGAACTTTACCATTAGCCAAATATTCCGCATTCCTGTTATTCCTTCCAAAGTGAATCACCTCACACTTCTCTACATTAAACTCCATTTGCCACCTCTCGGCCCAGCTCTGCAGCTTATCTATATCCCTCTGTAACCTGCTACATCCTTCCACACTATCGACAACACCACCGACTTTAGTATCGTCTGCAAATTTACTCACCCACCCTTCTGCGCCTTCCTCTAGGTCATTGATAAAAATGACAAACAGCAACAGCCCCAGAACAGATCCTTGTGGTACTCCACTTGTGACTGTACTCCATTCTGAACATTTCCCATCAACCACCACCCTCTGTCTTCTTTCAGCTAGCCAATTTCTGATCCACATCTCTAAATCACCCTCAATCCCCAGCCTCCGTATTTTTTGCAATAGCCTACCGTGGGGAACCTTATCAAACGCTTTGCTGAAATCCATATACACCACATCAACTGCTCTACCCTCGTCTACCTGTTCAGTCACCTTCTCAAAGAACTCAATAAGGTTTGTGAGGCATGACCTACCCTTCACAAAGCCATGCTGACTATCCCTGATCATATTATTCCTATCTAGATAATAATAAATCTTGTCTCTTATAATCCCCTCCAAGACTTTACCCACTACAGACGTGAGGCTCACCGGCCTATAGTTGCCGGGGTTGTCTCTGCTCCCCTTTTTGAACAAAGGGACCACATTTGCTGTCCTCCAGTCCTCTGGCACTATTCCTGTAGCCAATGATGACATAAAAATCAAAGCCAAAGGTCCAGCAATCTCTTCCCTGGCCTCCCATAGAATCCTAGGATAAATCCCATCAGGTCCCGGGGACTTATCTATTTTCAGCCTGTCCAGAATTGCCAACACCTCTTCCCTACGTACCTCAATGCCATCTATTCTATTAGCCTGGGGCTTGTAGAAGCCAAGTATTTCAAATACAACTAGTATAGGTAAAAGATAGCTGTTTAAGCATAAATGTTGAGCCCCAGTTTTAAATACCCATTTATACAGCATAATTCACTTTTACTGAAGTCCGTTGTTCTGGCAAATGCATATTTTCAAGATAATGACACTGTCTTGTGCTAATTGTCAAGGTCAAGGGATTGAATACACAGCACCATTGTTCACAATGCAGATAACAGCTAGGTCAGAAAAGCTGATGTTGCACATTGAAGATGGACGGCTTGCCATCAAATCAAATGTGTTTGAGTCTAACCCAAACCAATTAGGATTATATTGGGGTGTAATTAGACGACTTAAGACAGATATGAAAGTGTATAACTAAAAAGTTTCTCCCGGCCATTTTAGGTTGGGTTAGGTTAGGTTAGGTTGGGTTGGGTTGGGTTAGGTTAGGTTAGGTTAGGTTAGGTTGGGTTTTGTTGTCTTTGTGAGTATTGTCTTTGTAGCTTAAGTTTTGTCTTTCTGTTAGTTTAGTCAGTTTTTGCCTTTGATTCTAGTCTCCATTTTAGAGATGTCTTTTGGGGGTTGTCAGTCTAACAGTCTGTGTCAGTGATGTTAGTCCACTTTTGACTTTGAGTTTGAGTTTAGCTGAAGATTAGCTTTCTCTCTCTCTTCATGTTTCATTGCCAGACTTTGACCTTTAAAAAGTTACTTTCGAGCTGTCTGCCTAAGCAAAGAAAGATAATGTCTGTAATTCTCTGAAAGCTTCGAATTGTCTACGAATTGCCTTTTAAATGACTTTCAAATTGTAATCAAGCGACTACAAATAAAACAATTCTTTTTGGCACCTGAGGAGTTTATACTGCAAATTTCTGCTGAGTTCCAGTATTCGCAAAGTGCTACTGATAACCGAATAGCAGAGATGATATAAATTCCTTCAACTATACACAGTCGAATAATACAAGGAATCGAACAACTTAACACAGTCCACAAATATTACAAATCTTATAACTTGTCGTATTGCGCCAGGACTTGATTCATCAACTAAGCTTCCCCCAAACTTGGCGTGGTTCGACAGGTTAAGATCCCATAAATTATAGTTTCCTTCATTTTGGCGAGCCAGCCAGGAGTCGAACCTGGAATCTTCTGATTACAAGTTGCATCCTATAAATTAAAGTTTCCTATAATTGGCGAGCCAGCCAGGAGTCGAACCTAGAATCTTCTGATTACAAGTTATTCCTATAATTTAAAGTTTCCTTTAATTGGCGTAGTCGGCAGGATAAGATCCCATAAATTAAAGATTCTTTCATTTTGGCGAGCCAGCCAGGATGATTTTTTGTGGAGTCAAAGTCGGCCCTTTGATAAATCGAAAAATTGAGATATATCAGGAAAGATTAAAATACATCATTAATGCGATAGGATAGGTAAAAGCGCAAAGAATCATTGCAGTTTTAAACCATAAAATGGACACTTAAAATACAACAGGCATTTCAAAATAATTATTAAAATTAATAAATTAATCAAATTTGATCACATTGGTAATTAATAATCATAATGCTCAAGTTTGGATTTTGCAACTTGCAATTCTGTTTCAAGTTTGGATTTTGCATCTTGCAAATCTGTTTTAATTTCATCATAATGCTCAAGTTTGGATTTTGCAACTTGCAATTCTGTTTCAAGTTTGGATTTTGCAACTTGCAAATCTGTTTTAATTTCATCAGAATGCTCAAGTTTGGATTTCGTTTTGGATATGTAATGCCAAATCTTTAACTTCTTTCGAGTTATCGGGAACGAAAGTGCAACACTCTGCACCAATCAGGGCGCAGGTGCCACCTTTTTCAGCTAGCACATAGTCAAGTGCCATTCGATTTTGTAATACCACGGTTCTAATTGCTCGCATTTCGTCAGAAATTTTATCTAGGGCAGTGGCGGTGTAATCGGCTACGTTTTGTATGATGGTTGTTATTTTATTCAATTTATTCTCCATCCTCATTTCCTGATAGAATGGAATCATTCTATCAAAAATTGCATCTTTTAAGAAAATGGAACGTTTGTTCCTTCGAGCAACTGCTTCTGAAGCATGAGGAAGATTAATCACATGACGAATAGCCGGTACAATGTATCCTAAATAGCAAGATCCTGACCAGGATGTTGGGAGCCAAGGATATGCTTTATTACCACAAATAAAATAAGTTCCATTATAAGCAGAATATAAGTAAATATTTTCTAAGAACCATCGGTCTTCGAATGTTTTATTATTTTTGAGATTAGGTATGCCTGTTATCTTTGAGGACCGCAGAACTCTTTGTAAGAGATCGTTTGTACATTTATAAGCTGTGTTAACATCTACATAATTAGTACAAATACTATTACCCATTTGTATCCCTTTAGGGTTCTTACTCATGAAGCAAATTGATCCGTTTTGTTTACCATTAGTTGGGAGGTTGAGATGTTGAGGTTTTTGGTTAGGGTTATATTTAAGTTGGTGCCATCCTAAAAAGGTATTTAGTGGATAACCTGCAGATTTCCATAGTTTAATATATTTTTGGATGCGAACCTGGAACCTCCCTTTTTCACATGAATATGCTCCAGAACGGATCACCACAGAGTGAGGGACACTTTGATAGATGTACCATTCTGCCGTTTCTGAAGCATTAAAGGGAATAGTTAGAAAGGGAATACCCTCCCCTGAGTTAGTTGGGGTTGCAATGCATACCCAACAATTAGAAATATTAAAGTTTTTAGCATATATCGTAGATGTGTAAAGGAATGTGTTCTTATTCAGTTCTGATACAACGTTCACAAAGCCAATCAAATAACTGAAAATTAAAATTGCGGCAAACATTTTACTTGTACGCGCGCTTCACGTGTGATGCGTGAATCCAACTTTTCTTTCCTTTTAACTTCACAGCGGATTGGGTGGTGAGAAGGATTACGAAAGGACCTTCCCACTTTGATCCTAAGGGTTCCTTTTGCAGCTTTTTAACGTACACTTCTTCACCTGGCACCAGGTCGTGCCCACCTTCTGGAGGATCTCCCCACGCAGCTAGCACCTGTTGAGAAGCAGAGCTAACTGCATTTGTTAGATCTTGACAGTAAGACAACAAAGCATCACTCATTAAATGACAGTCTGCTTTCCGCAAGTCAATAGTTCCTGGCAGAGACATTGGTCTGCCTGTGATGATTTCAAATGGACTCAAGCCTGTTGTTCTGTTTGGTGTAGCTCTAATACTGCATAACACTATTGGCAAAGCTTGGACCCAGTTCATGCCTTCCTGGCTGTATTTAGACAGTCTTTCTTTCAAAGTTCGATTCATACGTTCCACTTGTCCCGATGATTGTGGATGATAAGGACAGTGTAAATTCCAGTTAATGTTTAGTAGTTTACAGACTTCCTTACAAACAGCACCTGTGAAGTGGGATCCATTGTCTGAGTCAATGCTAGCTGGAACTCCCCATCTAGGGATAAAGTCTTTGCATAGCACTTTGGCTGTATGGGCAGCTGTCCCTCTTCTAGCTGGAGCAGCTTCCACCCATCTGGAGAATTTATCCACTATTACAAGGACGTCATTGTACTTTTGACATTTAGGAAGGCTGATGTAATCTACCTGTATATCCTGGAATGGACCTGCAGGAGCAGGAGCTCTTAATTGAGGCATTGATGTCATGGGTCCCAAATTATTCTTTTGACAGGTTACACAGCGGTTTGCTACCAATTGTGCATGTTTTTTGAATCCTTTACCACACCAACTTCTATGGAATCGATCCATCATTTGTTGAGGTGATATGTGTCCCCATGAATGAATTTGTTGAGCTAAAAAAGGCATTAGCGATTGTGGTGCAACTGGTTTACAAGTTTGAACTTCTCTCCAAATGTCATCATCATCACCTGGTTGAATACCTGATTCTAACCATGTCCATTTTTCTTCCTTTGTACAATCATTCTGCATTTCACGTAAATCATGTAATAAGGTAGTTACTCCCAATTTGTAAATGTGACTGGATTCCTGATGCCACTGAGAGGCACAAAGGGAGGCAGCTTCCCTTGCTGCTTGGTCAGCAAGAGCATTTCCTCTTGCTTCCATAGAGTCTCCATGAGTATGGGCTTTGCATTTTAGAACTGATACTTCTTTTGGTAAAACCATAGCTTCTAGAAGATTTTGTACTTCCTGTCCATTTCGGATAGGTGTACCTGCCGTTGTGAAAAATCCTCTTTTTCTCCACAGATGGCCAAAATCATGTGCTACTCCAAAACCATATCTGGAGTCAGTATAGATGTTAGCAGTTTTATCTCTTGCCACATGACATGCTTCTGTTAGTGCCTTTAATTCGACCTGCTGAGCTGATGTACCTGGGGGCAAGCTTCCTTCAGCTAATACTTCGTATGGGCTTGTGACTGCCCACCCAGCTTTTCTGATACCCTTGTCAATAAAAGAGGAACCATCAGTGAATAGGATTAAATCTGGGTTCTGTAGTGGCTCTTCTTCTACTAAGCGTACTTCTTCCATTTCCTCTATTATTTTCACACAGTCATGCCCTTCTCCCTCCCCTCCCTTTTGTTCCTCGGGAAGCGGGAGCAAGGATGATGGGTTTATAGGACTAGCTTTGTGAAAATATAGGTTGGGAGCTTCCAGTACTGCTGTCCACCTAGTCCATCTCGCTGATGTAACTTGTGACACTCTGTTCATGGATAGTAGAGAATGGACTGAGTGTGGACATTTAATGATTAATTTTTGGTCTAGAACAAGGCCTGATGTCATCATTACAGCTCGACATGTGGCTTCCATGGCTCGTAAACAACTGCCAAATGCTTGTGCCACATTGTCAAGTTTAAGGGAATAGTACCCAACTGGTCTTAACTGATCACCATGTTCTTGAGCTAGAACTGCAGTCATGTAACCATCTCTTTCATGAACAAACATGGGAACAGGTTTTCCGTTGTTTGGAATACCTAAGGCTGGTGCCGAACACAAGACCTTTTTCAAATTCAGAAATGATTGTTTTTGTTCTGAATTGAGTTTAACTTGATCTTCAGATTTTCTGTTTCCTTTTAAAAGATCATTTAATGGCTGACATAACTGAGTATAAGAATCAATCCAATTTCTGTTAAAATTACAGAGGCCCAAGAAAGATCTGACTTCCTGTACAGTTGAGGGTTCTTTAGCTGCTTTGATGGCAATTGTTCTGTTCTGAGTAAGTTCCCTTTTGCCTTTGGAAATTTTCTGACCCAAGTAAACAACTTCTTCCTGGGCAATTTGTGCTTTGGCAAAGCTAGCTTTGTGACCATTTGTACTGAGGTGGTTCAAGACCATCCGTAAATCTTTGTCATGATCATCTTTATTGATAGAGGTTATCAGAACATCATCTTCATATTGGATAATGGTGGAAGGCCGAACAGGCAGTTGCCTGAGATGATTCTGTAAAGCCATGTGGTAAACAGTTGGGCTATTATGATACTGTTGTTGATTAACTGTAAAAGCAAACCATGGTTGTAGTTGCTTAGCCAGTGTTGCTGACCAGAAGCCAAACTGGGTGTGTCTTGTTGGTACGTGTTACATGGTTGACCACGAGGTGGAGATGTATTGTAGTGAACATTGTCTACTTCATTATCATCTCTTGAATCCATCCGTTGTTTTTGATAGCATTTTGCCATCCAGTGTCCTACTCTACCACAGAAAAGACATTGTGGTATTTCCTTACGTGATTTTAATGGAGCAAGGGTACATGTTTGCTCTAGCGCTGGTGGTGAAATTGTAGTTACTGCTGATATTCCTGCAGGTGCTGCAACAGCCGCCGCTGGAGCAGCAGGTAACATGGGCTGGATTTGAGCAATAGGCTGCATTTGAGCAGCTGCAGTGTTAAAAGTTGCCTGATTGTGCAAACCACGATCTATCTGAATGCATCGGTCAACTATGTCTCGGTATGTGCCAGCTGTGGCCCAAGCTGGTAAAACCAAATTCAAGGCAGCAGAAACTCCAGGTTTAACACCGGCTATAAAAGCCGTTTTTAATGGACTTAAAGTGCTTGCATCCCATGTGTCATTTTCCTGGTCGAGTGTCATCCCTGAATATTCCATCCAAGTATGTAAAAATCTTTCCTCAAAATCCTGAATATCTTCATCATTTTTTTGAATGCAAGCTGTGATCTTAGACCAATTGGTCCTCGGGGGACGGAATTTTAATAGCCAATTCTTGATTGTTAGCCAACCACCTTCTAAATTTTGCATATTGTCTCCAAGGGCAACTTCTACTTCATTTCTAAGGGTTGAACTTATACGAGTACCTAGCATGATAGTCAGAATTTGTACTCCATCAAGTGGGTGGAGACTGTAAATGGCTTGTAATCTGTGAATTCCATCCCATGTGGTCATACCACCCTTTTTAGGGTGTGGAAGACCCTTGGACCATTCGTCAATTTTAGAAGGATCAATTTGTTCATGAACCCATTGGTGGTCAAATATGTTTCCAGTGATAGTTTCACCATCTTCTTCTATTTTTTTGCTTCCAACTCTAACCCGTTTGCGTTTTAAAGGGGCTAGTCGAATTGCTTTAGTATTTTGTATTGTAGGAACACTATCTTCGTCTGATTCATCCGACAGAAAAAATGATTTATTTTTAACAATTGATCTCGGCTGTGCAATTGCCGATTGTGCCACTAGGTGGGTGGCTTGGACTGCTTTCTGAGTTTGTTCAATCTTTTGTACAGAAAGCATGTTTGTCAAAGATTTACAATGTTCATTCACGCTGGTTATATTTCTTTCTAAAACACATCTTTCTTTCACTAACTTGCAATTTTCAAGTTCAATTCGCTCAGTTTTTAATAGCAATTGTCGGTATTTTGACTCCACTTCAAAGACTTGATTTTGGAATTCTGTTATTTGAAAAGATAACTTTAAATGTTTAAATAAAAAAAAAGATAAATGAAGGAAACTATAATTTATGGGATCTTAACCTGTCGAACCACGCCAAGTTTGGGGGAAGCTTAGTTGATGAATCAAGTCCTGGCGCAATACGACAAGTTATAAGATTTGTAATATTTGTGGACTGTGTTAAGTTGTTCGATTCCTTGTATTATTCGACTGTGTATAGTTGAAGGAATTTATATCATCTCTGCTATTCGGTTATCAGTAGCACTTTGCGAATACTGGAACTCAGCAGAAATTTGCAGTATAAACTCCTCAGGTGCCAAAAAGAATTGTTTTATTTGTAGTCGCTTGATTACAATTTGAAAGTCATTTAAAAGGCAATTCGTAGACAATTCGAAGCTTTCAGAGAATTACAGACATTATCTTTCTTTGCTTAGGCAGACAGCTCGAAAGTAACTTTTTAAAGGTCAAAGTCTGGCAATGAAACATGAAGAGAGAGAGAAAGCTAATCTTCAGCTAAACTCAAACTCAAAGTCAAAAGTGGACTAACATCACTGACACAGACTGGTAGACTGACAGAACCCCCAAAAGACATAAACTAAAATGGAGACTAGAATCAAAGGCAAAAACTGACTAAACTAACAGAAAGACAAAACTTAAGCTACAAAGACAATACTCACAAAGACAACAAAACCCAACCTAACCTAACCTAACCTAACCTAACCCAACCCAACCCAACCTAACCTAACCTAACCCAACCTAAAATGGCCGGGAGAAACTTTTTAGTTATACACTTTCATATCTGTCTTAAGTCGTCTAATTACACCCCAATATAATCCTAATTGGTTTGGGTTAGACTCAAACACATTTGATTTGATGGCAAGCCGTCCATCTTCAATGTGCAACATCAGCTTTTCTGACCTAGCTGTTATCTGCATTGTGAACAATGGTGCTGTGTATTCAATCCCTTGACCTTGACAATTAGCACAAGACAGTGTCATTATCTTGAAAATATGCATTTGCCAGAACAACGGACTTCAGTAAAAGTGAATTATGCTGTATAAATGGGTATTTAAAACTGGGGCTCAACATTTATGCTTAAACAGCTATCTTTTACCTATACTAGTTGTATTTGAAATACTTGGCTTCTACAGGGCTCAGCATTCTCCTCCACAACATTATCTTTTTCCTGAGTGAATACTGACGAAAAATATTCATTTAGTATCTCGCTTATCTCTTCAGACTCCACACACAATTTCCCATCCCTGTCCTTGACTGGTCCTACTCTTTCCCTAGTCATTCGCTTATTCCTGACATACCTATAGAAAGCTTTTGGGTTTTCCTTGATCCTTCCTGCCAAATACTTCTCATGTCCCCTCCTTGCTCGTCTTAGCTCTCTCTTTAGATCCTTCCTCGCTACCTTGTAAATATCCATCGCCCCAACCGAAACTTCACACTTCATCTTCACATAGGCCTCCTTCTTCCTCTTAACAAGAGATTCCACTTCCTTGGTAAACCACGGTTCCCTCGCTCGACGCCTTCCTCCCTGTCTGACTGGTACATACTTATCAAGAACACGCAGTAGCTGATCCTTGAACAAGCCCCACTTATCCAGTGTGCCCAACACTTGCAGCCTACTTCTCCACCTTATCCCCCCCAAGTCACGTCTAATGGCATCATAATTGCCCTTCCCCCAGCTATAACTCTTGCCCTGCGGTGTATACTTGTCCCTTTCCATCATTAACGTAAACGTCACCGAATTGTGGTCACTGTCCCCAAAGTGCTCTCCTACCTCCAAATCCAACACCTGGCCTGGTTCATTACCCAAAACCAAATCCAACGTGGCCTCGCCTCTTGTTGGCTTGTCAACATATTGTTTCAGGAAACCCTCCTGCACACACTGTACAAAAAACGACCCATCTATTGTACTCGAACTATATCTTTTCCAGTCAATATTTGGAAAGTTAAAGTCTCCCATAATAACTACCCTGTTACTTTTGCTCATATCCAGAATCATCTTCGCCATCCTTTCCTCTACATCCCTAGAACTATGAGGAGGCCTATAAAAAACTCCCAACAGGGTGACCTCTCCTTTCCTGTTTCTAACTTCAGCCCATACTACCTCGGAAGAAGAGTCCCCATCTAGCATCCTCTCCGCCACCGTAATACTGCTCTTGACTAGCAGCGCCACACCTCCCCCTCTTTTGCCTCCTTCTCTGATTTTCCTTGATCCTACCCACCAAGGATTGTTCATGCCCTCTCTTAGCTCTCCTAATCCCTTTCTTCAGTTCCCTCCTGGCTACCTTGTATCCCTCCAATGCCCTGTCTGAACCTTGTTTCCTCAGCCTTACATAAGTCAACTTTTTCCTCTTAACAAGACATTCAACCTCTCTTGTCAACCATGGTTCCCTCACTCGACCATCTCTTCCCTGCCTGACAGGGACATACATATCAAGGACACGTAGCACCTGTTCCTTGAACAAGTTCCACATTTCACTTGTGTCCTTCCCTGCCAGCCTATGTTCCCAACTTATGCACTTCAATTCTTGTCTGACAACATCGTATTTACCCTTCCCCCAATTGTAAACCTTGCCCTGTTGCACGTACCTATCCCTCTCCATTACTAAAGTGAAAGTCACTGAATTGTGGTCACTATCTCCAAAATGCTCCCCCACTAACAAATCTATCACTTGCCCTGGCTCATTACCCAGTACTAAATCCAATATTGCCCCTCCTCTGGTCGGACAATCTACATACTGTGTTAGAAAAGCTTCCTGGACACACTGCACAAACACCACCCCATCCAAACTATTTGATCTAAAGAGTTTCCACTCAATATTTGGGAAGTTAAAGTCGCCCATGACTACTACCCTATGACTTCTGCACCTTTCCAAAATCTGTTTCCCAATCTGTTCCTCCACATCTCTGCTACTATTGGGGGGCCTATAGAAAACTCCTAACAAGGTGACTGCTCCTTTCCTATTTCTGACTTCAACCCATACTACCTCAATAGGGTGATACTCCTCGAACTGCCTTTCTGCAGCTGTTATACTATCTCTAATTAATAATGCCACCCCACCCACCTCTTTTACCACCCTCCCTAATCTTATTGAAACATCTATAACCAGGGACCTCCAACAACCATTTCTGCCCCTCTTCTATCCAAGTTTCCGTGATGGCCACCACATCGTAGTCCCAAGTACCGATCCATGCCTTAAGTTCACCCACCTTATTCCTGATGCTTCTTGCATTGAAGTATACACACTTCAACCCATCTCCGTACCTGCAAGTCCTCTCCTTTGTCAGTGTTCCCTTCCCCACTGCCTCATTACATGCTTTGGCGTCCTGAATATCGGCTACCTTAGTTGCTGGACTACAAATCCGGTTCCCATTCCCCTGCCAAATTAGTTTAAACCCTCCCGAAGAGTACTAGAAAACCTCCCTCCCAGGATATTGGTGCCCCTCTGGTTCAGATGCAACCCGTCCTGCTTGTACAGGTCCCACCTTCCCCAGAATGTGCTCCAATTATCCAAATACCTGAAGCCCTCCCTCCTACACCATTCCTGCAGCCACGTGTTCAACTGCACTCTCTCCCTATTCCTAGCCTCGCTATCACGTGGCACCGGCAACAAACCAGAGATGACAACTCTGATGTCCTGGCTTTTAACTTCCAGCCTAACTCCCTAAACTTGTTTATTACCTCCACACCCCTTTTCCTACCTATGTCGTTGGTACCAATGTGCACCACGACTTCTGGCTGCTCCCCCTCCCCCTTAAGGATCCTGAAGACACGATCCGAGACATCCCTGGCCGTGGCACCCGGGAGGCAACATACCTTTCGGGAGTCTCGCTCGCGACCACAGAATCTCCTATCTATTCCCCTAACCATTGAATCTCCTACAACTATTGCTTTTCTATTCTCCCCCTTCCCTTCTGAGCCCCAGAGCCAGACTCAGTGCCAGAGACCTGGCCGCTAGGGCCTTCCCTCGTTAGGTCATCCCCCCCAACAGCATCCAAAACGGTAAACTTGTTTTGAAGGGGAACGGCCACGAGGGATCCCTGCACTTTCTGCCTGTTTGTTTTTTTCTCCCTGACTGTAACCCAGCTATTCTTGTCCTGTACCTTGGGTGTGGTTACCTCCTTGTAACTCTTCTCAATCACCCCCTCTGCCTCCCGGATGATCCGAAGTTCATCCAGCTTCAGCTCCAGTTCCCTAACACGGTCTTTGAGGAGCTGAAGTTGGGTGCACTTCCCGCAGGTATAGTCAGTGGGGACACCGGTGGTATCCCTCACCACCCACATCCTACAGGAGGAGCATGTAACTGGCCTAGCCTCCATCCCCTCTTACCTGACAGAATATAGCTGCCCTGTGGACTAAGTAGATCTCCGCCCTCCGACCCTGCTCCCAGTCAGCTACACTTTCAGTAAACTCCTGGCTCTCTTCGCACTCTTTGCGGAAATGTCGGAAACAAAATGAAAGGAGCACCTTACTCCCTCCTCACCTAACTCCCTTGGTCACCAAACTCTCACTATCGCACTCAAATGCACCAAATTCAGCACTCCCTCGGTCACCAAACTCTCACTATCGCACTCAAATGCACCAAATTCAGCACTCCCTCGGTCACAAAACTCTCACTATCGCACTCAAATGCACCAAATTCAGCACTCAGTGCAAACAATGTCTGCACTGTAGGGGATCACTTTTATACTGTGAATCTAGCCTCTGAAAACTGGCCTAATCCAATTAACTAATTAACAAGCTCCAGCTGCAAGTGCCTACAAGTAGAAGCCTGTTTAAAGCTTATTGAAAATTCACCTTAACTAAATAAAAGAAAGACTAAACTTTAGATAAAAATGAAGCCTTATACTCCCTCGGTCACCAAACTCTCACTATAGCACTCAAATGCACCAAATTCAGCACTCAGTGCAAACAAAGAACAGTGCCAGTGTCTCAAATCTTTGCTCATATGGCCTTCCTTCCCACACCATTTCTGCTCTGTCAGATTCTGTTACATTTCTGCTCCATGTGCACATTTATGGTCTCATTCTTCTCACACAGTGGTTGGTCCAGGACCATCAAACCTACGCTTCTCAAACATCAGTGCGAACAGTTTGCAGATCCACTGGGAACATGGAACGCCGGCTGTGGACCTCTACAAACTCACCTGGGTTCCATCTGGGGGAACGGACAAAAAAGAGGTGATGAAATACATGCTTTCTGCTTCTGGGTAGCTCCAGCTGATTTTTAAATTTGCCTTGCAACATGCGAGTGTGAAGAAAAACCGCTGTCAGACAGATCTCTCTGTATGAAAATGTTCCTCCTTTCCAGCAAAGATGTTTCATTGCATCCTTGTCATCCTTTCCACACTTGCTAATGAGTTGCATTCCCTGCTGGTCGTGGGGGCATGATCGCATTGAAAACGGCAGGTATTTTCCATTCCCAACAGGGACAGGCAAAGTGACGGGCAGGACTGGAAAATTTGGTGATCTGCCAAAACTTAATTGGGAGGGATGAGCTCTTTAAACAATAACTTGCAAAAACATAAGCACATTCTTTCCGAATGGCATTACTGTACTACACCGTGATCAGAAAGCTGCTTTCCGCATGGACCATATGCTCCTTAGTATTAAGATGTTGGGCTCAGTTGACCCATTCAAAGAAGAGCATTGGCGCAATGACCAAAACAGTCCAAATTAGTTTATTCCTTCAATTTAATTTTCTGCAGAAATACTCCACATGACCACTAGGGAATGCCACTGGGAAAGGCGGCTGCAGCCAAGGGCTGGTAAAGGATTTAAGGTCATTGTGGCCCCTGAGTGATATCAAATTCAAACACCCCCATTTAATTAAGGGATTCAGTTTTCAGAAAACAAATTGGTTTCATGCACTGAACCTATCTTGACCTTCGCTTTATGCCTATTCTTCCAGATGATTATAAATGGGAATGAGACCAGCCAGGTTTTAGATAACCTGAATCCTGACACCTTATATAATGTTACCCTTACTGGCATCTACCCAGACAAGACGGAAACTGACAAAGTCTCAGCCTCCGAGAGTACATGTAAGTCTGTAGTATATAAAAATCTCCATTCGTCTTTTCTACTCCCTTACCAATTATCTTCAAATATTGAAAAGAGGACAAAGTGACGTGAATGCACATGCTGCATATTGTGATGTGCAGCAGATCATAATGTCCTTCAGGATGGGCTGTGGGATTAGTATGTTCCCCTGGGTTCTCTGCTTCTGCTACAGCAAAGAGTATGAGGGAAGGCTGAGGGACTTGAGGCTGTTTTTGTGAGAGAGAACAAGGTTAAGAGGTGACTTAATTGAGGCATACAAGATGATCATAGGATTAGATAGAGTGGACAGTGAGAGTCTTTTTCTTTTTATAAATTTACAGCACCCAATTCATTTTTTCCAATTCAGGGGCAATTTAGCATGTTCAATTCACTTACCTTGCACATCTTTGGGCTGTCGGGGTCGAAACCCACGCAAACATGGGGAGAATGTGCAAACTCCACACGGAAGTGACCCAGAGCCAGGATCGAACACAGGATCTCGGCGCCGTGAGACTGCTGTGCTAACTCTGGGCCACCATGCTGCCCTTATGAGAACCTTTTGCTTCGAATGGTGATGGCTAGCACGAGGGGACACAGCTTTAAATTGAGGAGAGATAGATATAGGACAGATGTCAGAGGTAGGTTCTTTACTCAGAGAGTAGTATGGGTGTGGAATTCCCTGCCTGCCACAGTAGTGGACTCGCCAACATTAAGGGCATTGGATAAACATATGGACGATAAGGGAATAGTGTAGATCGGCTTTAGAGTGGTTTCACAGGTCAGCGCAACACCAAGGGCCGAAGTGCCTGGACTGCGCTGTAATGTTCTATGTTCCATGTTCTTAAGTGCCTCGGGAGATTTTACTGCATTAGAGGCACTATATAAATGCAAGTTATTGGCGAACAGTGCTAGTATCTCAAATCTTTGTTCATATGGCCTCCCTTCCCTCACCATTTCTACCCTGTCAGATTCTGTTACATTTCTGCTCCATGTGCACATTTATGGTCTCAATCTTCTCACACAGTGGTTCCCCCAGCACCATCAAACCTACGCTTCTCGAACATCAGTGCGAACAGTTTGCAGATCGACTGGGATCATGGATCGCCGGATGTGGACCTCTACAAACTCACCTGGGTTCCATCTGGGGGGACGGACAAAAAAGAGGTGATGAAATCCATGCTTTCTGCTTCTGGGTAGCTCCAGCTGATTTTTAAATTTGCCTTGCAACATGCGAGTGTGAAGCAAAACCGCTGTCAGACAGATCTCTCTGTATGAAAATGTTCCTCCTTTCCAGCAACGATGTTTCATTGCATCCTTGTCATCCTTTCCACACTTGTTAATGAGTTGCATTCTCTGCTGGTCGTGGGGGCATGATCACATTGAAAACGGCAGGTATTTTCCATTCCCAACAGGGACAGGCAAAGTGACGGGCAGGACTGGAAAATTTGGCGATCTGCCAAAACTCAATTGGGTGGGATGAGCTCTTTAAACCATAACCTGCAAAAACATAAGCACATTCTTTCCGAATGGCATTACTGTACTACACCGTGATCAGAAAGCTGCTTTCCGCATGGACCATATGCTCCTTAGTATTAAGATGTTGGGCTCAGTTGTCCCACTCAAAGAAGAGCATTGGCGCAATGACCAAAACAGTCCAAATTAGTTTATTCCTTCAATTTCAGTTTCTGCAGAAATACTCCACATGACCACTAGGGAATGCCACTGGGAAAGGCGGCTGCAGCCAAGGGCTGGTAAAGGATTTTAAGGTCATTGTGGCCCCTGAGTGATATCAAATTCAAACATCCCCATTTAATTAAGGGAATCAGTTTTCAGAAAACAAATTGGTTTCATGCACTGAACCTATCATGACCTTTGCTTTATGCCTATTCTTCCAGTTGATTATAAATGGGAATGAGACCAGCCAGGTTTTAGATAACCTGAATCCTGACACCTTATATAATGTTACCCTTACTGCCATCTACCCAGACAAGACGGAAAGTGACGAAGTCTCAGCCTCCGAGAGTACATGTAAGTCTGTAGTATATAAAAATCTCCATTCGTCTTTTCTACTCCCTTACCAATTATCTTCAAATATTGAAAAGATGACAAAGTGACGTGAATGCACATGCTGCATATTGTGATGTGCAGCAGATCATAATGTCCTTCAGGATGGGCTGTGGGATTAGTATGTTCCCCTGGGTTCTCTGCTTCTGCTACAGCAAAGAGTATGAGGGAAGGCTGAGGGACTTGAGGCTGTTTTTGTGAGAGAGAACAAGGTTAAGAGGTGACTTAATTGAGGCATACAAGATGATCATAGGATTAGATAGAGTGGACAGTGAGAGTCTTTTTCTTTTTATAAATTTACAGCACCCAATTCATTTTTTCCAATTCAGGGGCAATTTAGCATGTTCAATTCACTTACCTTGCACATCTTTGGGCTGTCGGGGTCGAAACCCACGCAAACATGGGGAGAATGTGCAAACTCCACACGGAAGTGACCCAGAGCCAGGATCGAACACAGGATCTCGGCGCCGTGAGACTGCTGTGCTAACTCTGGGCCACCATGCTGCCCTTATGAGAACCTTTTGCTTCGAATGGTGATGGCTAGCACGAGGGGACACAGCTTTAAATTGAGGAGAGATAGATATAGGACAGATGTCAGAGGTAGGTTCTTTACTCAGAGAGTAGTATGGGTGTGGAATTCCCTGCCTGCCACAGTAGTGGACTCGCCAA